>NW_024423675.1:70735092-70735958 GCF_017311325.1 Ursus maritimus
TCTGGGGCAGCAACAGGAGCACAGGCAGAGCAAGGGGTAGGGGCAGGAGTTTCATCCTTTGCAGGATCAGGAGCACAGACAGGGGCAGGGGCAGGAGCAGGGGCAGGATTTGGGGCAGGGGCAAGAGCAGGAATACACAGAGGGGCAGGTGTGGGGGCAGGAGCAGTGCCGGGCTCAGGGGCAGGCTCTCCGTGGGCAGGTTCTCCAGCAGGCTCTTCCTGCACAGCTTCAGGCTCTCCGTGGGCAGGTGCCGGTGGTCACACTGGCTCTGAGTCTCCTCTGAGGTGCTGCAGGCACCACCCTCCTCTAGAGCGCCATGAACTTGGAGCCGGCTCTAGTTCCTCAGATGGTGGAGCAGCTGTGAGAGGAGAAAAGCTCACCCATGTGCCTGCCTCTCGTGGCCTTTGCAGAAACAGAATCCAGCCCAGGGGCTCCCAGAGAAGCTGCAGCCAGGAAGGAACCCTGACCAGGACGTGTCCCCGACTGCAGTCCACCCACTGGGTGCTCTGAGCCCGGTCCTTGCTCCTGGACCCACACCAGCCTCTGGGGGCTCCTCCCTGTGGGGCCAGCACTGACCCATCCAAGTGTTTGCAGGGCGCGCTTTCCTCAGCCTGCAGCCTCCGGACTTGGGGATGCAACACGCAAACATGTTCTTCGTTCGAGGATCTCCAACGAAATGAGCTGGGCAGGGGGCTGGCTCTGGAATGTGGGTGCCTGGTTACCCGAGTTCCAAATTCTGTTGGGGTCCGTTGTCAGGGAAGTGAGGTCACCACTGCCTGGGGCTCCCTTGCCCGACTTCCTTCTCCTACAAGAGCCCCCAAGGGCCCCCCTCCCCCAGCTGCTCTATGCTCACCCTCCACCCCATG
>NW_024423676.1:0-7989 GCF_017311325.1 Ursus maritimus
CAGGGCGGGAAAACGGGCAGGGCCCTCTGAATCCCCGGTGAACTTCAAAGGACCCCGTGCCAAAACACTGGGGCTCATGCTCCCGCTCACTAGCGCCCTCACCTCGGCCCGCCCCTCCATTCCCCCCACAGCCGGCTGATAGGGCCTGCCCGCCTCCTTTTGTTTACTCTAACCCTAGATCTTCCCCATGGGGCCCCTCCCAAGGGGCCTGGCAGCACAACTCCGGGGATTGGGGACCCCAGAGCCCTAACGCCGGACTCATCCTGTGACCCCATCACCACACAGGCCTCTATGGGCGCTGCGGTTCATTCAGGGCAGAACAAGGGGCAGGGCCATCTGAGCCCACAGCGACCTTCAAAGCCCCCTTGCACCAAAACGCTTGCTCCCACACTCCCGCACGCCAGCAACCTCACTTCGACTCACCCCACCGCTCGCCACACAGCTGGCAGATCGGACCTGCCGGCCTCCTGGGGGCTAACCCTAACCCTAGGTCGGCCCCTGGGGGGACCCTCCCAAGGGGCCTGGCGCTGCAACGCCGGGTATTGGGGACCCCAGAGCCCCAGCGCCGGAATCACCCTGCCGCCCTGCCACCACCCGGGCCACTAGGGCGCTGCCGGTCATTCACGGCGGGAGAACAGGCAGGGCTCTCCGAGGCCCCGGCGACCATCTAAGGCCCCCCGTGTCAAACTCTTGGGCCCACGATCCCACTCGCCATTAACCTCACCTCGGCCCACCCCTCCACTCGCCGCACAGCTGGCGGATTGGGCCTGCTGGCCTCCTGGGGGCTAACCCTAACCCTAGGTCAGCCCCCGAGGGGCCACTCCCAAGGGGCTCGGCTTCAAACGTCGGGGATTGGGGACCCCCGTGCCCCAGTGCCGGACTCACCCTGCCACCCCCGGTCATTCAGGGCGGAGAATGGGCAGGGCCCTCCGAGCCCTCCCCGCTGGCGACCTTTCGAAGGCACCCTAAGCTAAAACGCTTGGGCCCACGCTGCCCCACCTTCCGCCAGTTCCCAACCTTCGGCCCACCCCCTCCGCTTAGCTGGACAGCTGGCAATCTTCCCTACATAGCTCTGGGAGCTAACCCTAACCCTAGGTCGCCCGGGGTCCACCTCCTCAAAGGGGCCTGGGGCGACCGCAGTGCCAGGATTGTGGACCCCCAAGCCCCAGCGCCCGGACTCACCCTGCCGCCCGCTTAACCACCTGGGCAGCAGGGGCACCCCCGTCATTCAGGGCTAGAGAACAGGCAGGGCCACCGGCCTGGGCGGCCTTGAAGGCACCCCAAGCAAAATACTGGCCCACGCTCACGCTCACCAGCGGACCTCCACCTCAGCCCCCCACTCCGTTCGCCGACACAGCCCGGCAGATCGCGCCTGCCAGCCTCCTGTGGAGCTAATCCACTCACAGTCGCCCCCCATGGGGCCCCTCCCAGAAGCTTGGTGCCATGGCCGGGTGGGACCCCGAGCCCCAGCGCCTGGATCTACCCTGCCACCGTCGACACCCGGGCCGCTAGGGCGCTGCCGGTCATTCAGGTGGGAGAATGGCAGGGAGCCCTCCAGAGCCCCCGGCGACTTAAGGCCCCCACGCCAAAACGCTTGGGCCACGCTCGTGCCTTCGGTGGCCTCACCTCGGCCCGCCCACTCTGCTTGCCGGCACAGCTATGTGATCGTGCCTGCCCCCAGGCCTCCAAGGGCTAACCTAACCCTAGGCTGGCCCCAGGGGCCTCCGAAGAAGACCTGGCGCCGCAATGCCGGGGGATTGAAGGGACCCCCCGAGACATAGTGCCAGACTCCGGGTTCTCTCCTGCCTCGCCACCACCGGGGCCAGCTTAGGGAGTGCCGCCAGTCATTCAGGCCAGGGTAGCAGGTAGGGAGCCTCGAGCCCCCCACCGACTATCAAAGGCTCCCGCGCCAAAAACGCTTGGACCGACTTCCTGCAGCCAGGGCCCTCACCTGGCCCGCGCTCTGCTCACTGCAGAGCCGGGAGGATCAGGCCTGCCGGCCTCCCTGGTGTAACCCTAAGCTCCAGGTCGGTTCTCCAGGCCCCTCCTCAGGGGCCTGAGCTAGCATGCCGGGAATGGACCCAGAGCTGCAGCACCGGACTCACCCCGAGCTCCGGTGCCATCCAGGCTGCTACTGGCACTGCTGGTCATTCAGGGCGGGGGAGACAGGGCACTGCCCTCCGAGACACCAGCGACCTTCGAGAGGCCCCCACGGCAAACGCTGGGGACCACGCCCCACTGCGCCAGCTCCTCACTCGGCCTGCTCCCTCCGCCACACCGAGACACAGATGGCGCTAATCGGGCATGCTGGCTTCCGAGGAGTAACACTAACCCTAGGGCCGCCCAGGACGCCTCCCAAAGTGCCTGGCAAACACAATGCCGAGGGATTGGGGAACCCCGAGCCCAGCGCTGGACTCAACCTACGCCCCGCTGCCTCCCGGGCCGCTTAAGGCGCCTCTCGCTGGTCATTCAGGGTGGGAGAACGGGCGGGCCCCGAGCAAGAAGCGACCAGCGCGGTCCCTGTGCCAAAACGCTGAGGCCACGCTCCCTCTTGCCAGCGCCCTCACCTCTGCCTCGTCTTACGCACGCACCCAGCACTTAGTGACTGCCAGCGCTCGGGGGCCTAACACTAATCCCTAGGTTCACCCCGAGCGGCCCTCCTATGGGGTCTGGCGCCTAAGCGCCGGGATTTGGGACCCCGAGCCCCAGCGCCAGAGTCACCCTTCTGCCGCACCGTCAACACCCAGGACGCTAATGGCGCTGCCGGTCATTCAGGGCGGGAAAACGGCAGGGCCCCTCTCCAATCCCCGGTGAACTCTGTGCAAAGGACCCGCGTGCCAAAACACTGGGGCTCATGCTCCCGCTTCACTATGCGTCACCTCGCCCGCCCCTCCATTCCCCACAGCCGGGCTGATAGGGCCTGCCCGCCTCCTTTGTTTACTCTAACCTAGATCTTCCCAACAGGGCCCTCTCCCAAGGGGCCTTGGCAAGCATAACTCCGGGGATTGGGGGACCCCAGAGCCCTAACGCGGACTCATCCTGTGACCCCATCACCACACAGGCCTCTAAGTGGGTACGCTGCGGTTCCAGGGCCAGAACAAGGGGCAGGCCATCTGAGCCCACAGCGACCTTCAAAGCCCCTTTGCACCAAACCGCTTGCTCCCACACTCCCGCCACGCCAGCAACCTCACTTCGACTCACCCCACCGCTCTCCCACAGCTGGCAGATCGGACCTGCCGCGCCTCCTGGGGCTAAGCCTACTGCCTAGATTGGCCCCTGGGGGACCCTCCCAAGGGGCCTGGCGCTGCATACGCCGGGTATTGGGGACCCCAGAGCCCTAGCGCGGGAATCACCCTGCCCGCCCTGCCACCACCGGGCTTTACTTTACTAGGGGCGCTGCCGGTCATTCACGGGCGGGAGAAGCAGGCAGGGCTCTCCGAGGCCCCCCGCGACCATCTAAGGCCCCTGTCAAACTCTTGGGCCACGATCCCACTAGCCATTAACCTCATCCTCGGCCCGCCCTCCACTCGCACAGCTGGCGTGGTTAGACCTGCTGGCCTCCTGGGGGCTAACCCAACCTAGGTCAGCCCCGAGAGGGGCCACTCCCAAGGGCCTTCGGCTTCAACGCTCGGGATTGGGGACCCCGTGCCCCAGTGCGAGACTCACACTGCCACCTGCCACCACCCGGCTGATAGGGCGCCGCCGGTCATTCAGGGTGGGAGAGATGGAGCGGGAGCCCTCAAGCCTCGCGTGAACATTGAAGGCCCCCGTCCCAAACGCTTGGGCAAACGCGTTCCCACTTGCCAGCGCCACACCTCGCCCGCTCCCTCCCGCCGCCCACAGCTGGCTGATTAGGCCTGCTGGCCTCCGAAGGGCCTAACTCACCCTAGGTTGGCCCCGAAGGCCCCTCCCAGCAAGGGTCCCGGGCGGCACGCCGAGGGATTGGGGACCTGAGCAGAGCGCTGGACTCACCAAGCTGCTCTGCACCATGGGCCGCCAGGAGGCCCGCCAGGGACCGCTGGTCATTAGGGCAGGAGAAAGGGCAGGGGCCCTCCGAGTCCACGGCAACGCTTCGAAGCTCACCTGCGCCAAAGCGCAGGTCCACAATCCGCTCACCAGCGCCCTTAACTCGGCCTGCCCCTCTGCCTCACCACACAGCTGGCAGAGTGGGCCTGCTGGTCCTGCGGGTCTAAACTGCCCTAGGTCATCCCCGAGGGACCCATCCCAAGGGGCCTTGCACGCATAACGCCCGATTGGTAGGACTCCTGAGCCCCAGCGCCGGACAACTCTGCTGCCCCACCACCTGGGCCGCCAGGGTGCCGCCGGTCATTTCAGGGCTGGAGAGCGGGCAGGGCCACTCCCTCAGCCCCCGGCACCCATTGAAGGCCCTCAGCGCCAAAAGCGCTTGGGCCCACGCCCCGACTCGCCTGCGCCCTCATCCTCGGCCCACCCTCCATCTCGCCGACAGGCTGAATGATTCGGCCTGCCTCCTCCTGCTACCCTAGCCCTAGGTTGGGCCCCTGGGCCCCTACCAAGGGCTTGGCGCTGCAACGCCAGATATCGGGGGTCCCCCGGGAGCCACAGCGCCGGACTCACCGTGCTGCCCTCCGCCCCCCGGACCCCTAGGGGCACCGCCAGTCATTCAGGTGGGAGAATGGAGGCCCTTCAAGCTCAGCGTCCTTCCAAAGCCCCCTTTGTGCCAAAACCGCTTGCTCCACAACCCTGCGCCAGCGCCCTCACTCGAGCCCGCCCTCCCCTCACCCCGGACAGCTGGCCGAATCTTCCTGCCATCCCTCCTGGTGGCTAACGAATACTCTAGGTCGGCCCCCCAAGGGCCCCTCCCAAGGGGCCTGGCGTGCAACCACCGGATGTGACAGACCCCGAGCCCCAGGCGCTGCGGACTCACCCTGCCACCCAGCAACCACCTGGGTAGCCTAGGGGCACCTGCCGGTCATTCAGGGCTAGAGAAGGGTCGGGCAGGGCCACCGAGCCTCCCGCACCTTCAAAGGCACTCCCACGTTAAACACGCCGGGCCCACTGCTCACTGCTTTGCCAGCGGCCTCACCACAGCCCCTCGTCAGCCGACAGCCTATGGATCGGGCCAGCCGGCCTGTGTGCTAATCCTAACTTAAGGTCGGCCCCGTTAGAGGCTCCTCCCAAGAAGCCTGTGGCCACAAAGCCGGGAATTAGGGACCCCGACTCCAGCGCCTGGATTCACTCCTGCTACACCGTCAACACCCGGCTCACGTGGGCGCTGCCAGTCATTCGGGGGTGGAGAATGGTGGGGCCCTCCGAGCCCCCGACGACTTCTAAGGCCCACGCCAAAAAATGCTCTGGGCCACGCTCCCGCTCTTCAGGTACCTCACCTCGGCCTTCCCTCCACTCGCCGCACAACCGGCTGATCGTGCGCCGGCCGGCCTCCTGGGGAGCTCCTAACCCTAGGTAGAACCCCGAGGGGCCCCTCCCAAGGCCTGGCACCACAATGCTGGGGATTGTGGACCCCGAGCCCCAGCGCCGGACTCACCCTACCAACTCCGCCCGCAACCGGGGCCACTAGAGCCGCGCCGGTCATTCAGGCCGAAGAAACGGGCAGGGCGCGCCAGTCCCGGGCAACCTTCAAAAGCCCCCCGCACCAAAACTCTTGGGCCCACGCTCCCACCCGTCAGCGCCTAGTCTCGGCCCACCCACTTCTCACTGAAGAGCTGGCAGATCTTCCCTGCCATCCTCCTGGGGGCTAACCTAACCCTAGGTCTGCCTGAGGGCCCCTCCCAAGGGCCTATTACCGCACCGGTTTGGGGACCCCGAGCCCAAACACTGGACTCGCACTGTCACCCCTGCCACCACCGGGATGCTAGGGCGCCACCTGTCATTCAGTGCGGGAACGGGCAGGGACCTCTGAGCCCCGGCGACCTTCAAAGGCACGCGCCAAAATACTTGGGATCACGCTCCCGCTCGCCAATGCCCTCACCTCGGCCCGCCCTTCCAATCACCGCACAGCCGGCACATCGGCCTGCCGGCCTCCTGGGAGTTAACCTAACCGTAGGTCTGTGCCCAAGGGGCCCCCCAAAGGGCCTGGGGCACCAACGCCGGTGTTGGGACAACGACCCCAGCGCAGGACTCACCCTGCAGCCCCGCAGACACCCAGGCCGCTAGGAGTGCCGCTGGTCATTCAGGGCGGGAGACGGGTGAGCCCCTGACCCCGGTGACATTCGACGGCCCCCGCCAAAACGCTTGAGACCACGCTCCCACTCGCCAGCGCCCACCCGGCCCGCCCCTCCACTCGTTGCACAGCCGGGAGGATCGGGCCTGCCCGCCTCCTGGGGGCAAACCCAAAGCCTAGTTCGCGGTCCCGAGGGCCCTCCCAAGGAGTGGCGCGCAACACCCTGGGATTGGGGATCATGAGCCCAGCACCGGACTCCTCTGCCGCCCTGCCGCCACCTTGGACCGCTAGTGACGCTCCGGTCATTCAGGGCGAGACCGGGCAGGGCCCTCTGTGCCCCCGGCGACTCGAACACACCCCCTTGCCAAACGCTTGGGGCCCACTCTCCCACTCGCCAGCGGCCTCACATTGGCTCCCTGCTCGCTCACCACAGAGCCGGCGCATCGGGCCTGCCAGACACCTGGTGGCTAACACTGACCCTAGGTCCGGCCCCAGGGGCCCTCCCAGGGCCTGGCGTCGCAACAAGGGATTAGGGACTCGAGCCCCATCCGGACTCACCCTGCCGCCCCGCCACTACCCGGGTTGCTGGGGCGCCGTGGTACATTACAGTGTGGGAGAACGGGAGGGACTCCGAGCCACCGCGGACCCGGCTAGCCCACACGCAAAACGCTTGGGGCCACGCTCCCGCCGCTGGCGCCTTCACCTCGGCCCGCCCCGCTCGCTGCACAGCCGGCAGATCAGCCTGCCGCGCCTCCTGGGGGCTAACACTAACCCCGGTCAGCTCCCGAGGGTGCCTCCCAAGGGGCCTGGCGCCGCAACGCCGGGATTGGGGACCCATGAGCCTCAGCGCTGGACTCACCCTGCCGCACCGCCGCCACCCAGGCCGTTAGGGGAGCCCCTGGTCATTCAGGCGGGAAACGGACAGGAGCCCTCCCGAACCCCAGTGTCATTTGAAGGCCCCACACCAAAACGCTTGGGCCCATGTCCCACTCGCCAGTGCCCTCACCCGCCTCCCTCTCCGCTTGCCGCCAAGCCAGCGGATTGGGTCGGCTGGCCTCCTGGGGGTAACCCTAACCCTATGTGGACACGGCGGTGCTCCTAGGGGCCTGGCGCCGCAATGCTGGGATTGGGGACCCAAGCTCAGCGTGGACTCACCCTGCCGCCCCCCTGCCACCACCAGGGCGCAGGCACCGCCGGTCATTCAGGGCGGGAGACGGGCAGGGCCCTCCGAGCCGGCGACATTAGAAGCCCACGCGCCAAAATGCTGAGCCCACGCACCCGCCGCCAGCGCCCTCACCTCGGCCCGCCACCCGCTCACTGCACAGTCGGGCGGATCTGGCCTGCCGGCATCCTAGGGGCTAACACTAACCTAGGTCGGCCCCGAGGACCTCCCAAGGGGCCTGGGGCGCACACCGGTGATTGGGGACGAGCCCCAGCGCCAACTCACCCCTGCCACCTTGCTGCCACCCGAGCGGTGCTAGGGGTGCCAACAGTCATTCAAGCCGGAGAACGGTAGGGTTAGGGTAGCGCCTAGGAGGCCGGCAGGCCCAATCCTCCCAGTTGTGCGGTGAGGAGATGGGTGGGCTGAGGTGAGGGCGCTGGCGAGCGGGATCGTGTGCCCAAGTGGCCTGGGTGGCGGTGGAATGGCGGGGAGAGTCCGGCATCGGGGTTCGGGGGCCCCCAATCCCTGGTGTTGCGGCGCCAGACACCTTGGGAGGGGCCCCTCGGGAGCCACGCTAGGGTTAGGGTTAGCCCCCATGAGGCTGGCAGGCCCGATCCACCAGTTGTGCCGTGAGCAGAGGGGCAGGCCGAGGTGAGGCGCTGGCTAA
>NW_024423676.1:8071-10631 GCF_017311325.1 Ursus maritimus
GGACTCGGAGGGCTCTGCCCTTTCTCCTGCCCTGAATGAGTGGCGGCACCCCTAGCGGACTGAGTGGGGGCGGTGCGGCAGGGTGAGTCCGGTGCTGGGCTCAGCAGTCCCGAATCCCTGGCGTTGCGGCGCCAGGCCCCTTGGGAGGGGCGCCTCGGGGGCCGAACTAGGGTTAGGTTTAGCCCCCAGGAAGCTGGCAGGCGTGATTCGCCACCTGTGTGGTGAGCGGAGGGGCTGGCAGAGGTGAAGGCGCTGGTGAGCGGGAGCGTGGGCCCAAGCATTTGGCGCGGGGGGCATTCGAAGGTCACTGGGGGCTCGGAGGGCCCTGACCATTCTCCCGCCCTGAATGACCGGCGGCGCCCATAGCGCCCGGATTGTGGTGTGGCGGCAGGGTGAGTCCGGCTCTGCAGCTCAGGGTTCCACAATCTTTGGTGTTGCTGTCCCAGGCCCCTTGGGAGGGTCCCCTCTGGTGCAGAAAGTGTTAGGGTTAGCTCCCAGTAGGCCGTCTGGCCCAATCTGCTGGCTGTGAGATGAGTGGAAGGGCGGGCCGAAGTGAGGGATCTGGCGAAGTGAGCGTGGGCCCGACCGTTTTGGCGCGGGGGGCCTTCGAATGTCGCCGGAGGCTCTTAGGGCCCTGCCCGTTCTCCCGCCCTGAATGACCGGGGGCGCTCCAGTGGCCCGGGTGGTGGCGCGGTGGCAGGGTGAGTCCGGCCCTGGGGCATGGGGGTCCCCAATCCCCGGCATTGCAACGCCAGGCCCCTTGGGAAGGGCCCCTCTGAGGCCGTCATAGGGCTGCGGCGCCAGGCCTTTTGGGACGGGCCCCTTGGGGGCCAACCTAGGGTTAGAGTTAGCCCCCAGGAGGCTGGCAGAAGCGATCCGCTGGCTGTGCGGGGAACGGAGGCACGGGCTGAGGTCAAGGCACTGGCGAGAGGGAGGGTGGGCCCAAGCGGTTTGGCACGGGGGGCGTACGTAGGTTGCCGGGGCTCGGAGGGCCTGCCTGTTCTCCCTCCCTGAATAACTGGCGGCCACTCTAGCAGACTGCATGGTGGCGGGGCGGCAGGGTGAGTCTGGCACTGTGGCTCGGGAGTCCTCAATTCCCAGTCTTGCGGCGCCAGGCCCCTTGGGAGGGGCCCCTTGGGGGCCGACCTAGGGTGAAGGTTAGCCCCCAGGAGGCCAGCAGGCCCGGTCCGCCGGCTGTGCGGCGAGCAGAGGGGCGGGCCTAGGTGAGGGCGCTGGCGAGCGGGAGCGTGGGCCCAATCGTTTTGGCACAGGGGTCTTCGATGGTCACCAGGGGCTAGGAGGGCCCTTCCCGATCTCCCGCCCTGAATGACCGGCGGCGTCCCTAGTGCCCCGGCTTGCGGTGGGGCGGCTGGGTGAGTCTGGTGCTAGGGCTCGGGGGTCCCCAATCCCCGGTTTTGCGGCACCAGGCCCCTTGGGAGGGGCCCCTCTGGGGCCGACCTAGGGTTAGGGTTAGCCTCCAGGAGGGCGGCAAGCCCGGTCCACAGGCTGTGCGGCAAGTGGAGGGGCGGGCCAAGGTGAAGGCGCTGGCGAGCGGGAGCATGGGCCCAAGCGTTTGTCGCAGGGGTCCTTCGAAGATATTCCGGGGCTTGGAGGGCCCTGCCTCTTCTCCCGCCCTGAATGACCGGCGGCGCCCCTAGTGGCCCGGGTGGCGTCGGGGCGGCAGTATGAGTCCGGCGCTGATGCTCGGGGTTCCCCAATCCCCGGCTTTGCAGCACTAGGCCCCTTGGGAGGGGGCCCTCGGGGGCCAACCTAAAGTTAGGGTTAGCACCCAGGCAGGCCCGATGCGCCGGATATGCAGTGAGGTGAGGGGTGTGCCGAGGTGAGGGCGCTGAGAAGCAGGAGCGTGGGCCAAAGCGTTTTGGCACAGGGGCCCTTCAAAGGTCTCCGGGGGCTTGGAGGACCCTGCCTGTTCGCCTGCCATGAATGACCGGCGGCGCCCCTAGCGGCCCGGGTGTCGGCGGCCTGGCAGGGTGATTCCGGCGCTGGGGCCCGGGGTCCCTAATCCCCTGCATTACGGTGCCAGCCCCCTTGGGATGGGCCCCTCGGTGGCCGACCTAGGGTTACGGTTAGCCCCCAGGAGGCTGGCGGGCCCCGTCCACAGGCTGTGCGGCGAGTGAGGGGTGGGCCGAAGGGCGCTGGCGAGCGGGAGCGTGGGCCCAAGCGTTTTGGCGCCAGGGGCCTTCGAAAGTCGCCGGCGGCTTGGGGTCCCTGCCTGTTTTCCCACCCCAAATGACCGGTGGCGCCCATAGCAGCCCGGGTTGCAGCGGGGCAGCAGGGTGAGTCCGGCGCTGGGGCACGGGGGTCTCCAATCCCTGGCTTTGCGCCACCGGGCCACTTGCGCCGGGGCCCTCTGGGGCAGACCTAGTGTTAGGGTTAACCCCCTGGAGGCCGGCAGGCCCAATCCGCCGGCTGTGCGGCGAGCGAAGGCACGGGCCGAGGTGAGGGCGCTGGCAAGCGGGAGCGTGTTCCTAAGCACTTTGGCGCGGGGGGCCTTCGAAGGTCGCCGGGGTTCAGAGGGCCCTGCCGGTTCTCCCCCCCC
>NW_024423676.1:10641-34916 GCF_017311325.1 Ursus maritimus
CCCCCCCCGAATGACCGGCGGCGCCTCTAGCGGCCTGGGTTGCAACGGAGAGGCAGGGTGAGTCCTCGCTCGGGCTCCGGGGTCCCCAATAGCTGACGTTGTTGCACCAGGTCCCTTTGGAAGGGCCTCTCAGCGGACGACCTATGGTTAGTTTTAGCCTCCAGGAAGCCCGCAGGCCCGATCCGCTGGCTGTGCGGCGAGCGGAGGGGCTGACCGACGTGAGGGCGCTGGCGAGCAGGCGTGTGGACTTAAGCGTTTTGGCGCGGGGGACTTTCGAATGTCGCCGGGGCTCTAGGGCCCTGCCCGTACTCCCGCCCTGAATGACCAGCGGCGCCCGTAGCGGCCGGCGTGGTGTCGGAGCGGCAGGGTGAGTCCGGCGCTGGGGCTCGGGGGTCTGCAATCCCCGTCGTTGAGGCGCCAGATCCCTTGAGTGGGGCCCCTCAGGGGCCGACCTAGGGTGATGGTGAACCCCCAGGAGCCCGGCATCCCCGATCCGCCTGCTCTGTGGCGAGCGGAGGGCCGGGCCGAGGTGGGGGCGCTGGCGAGCAGGAGCGTGGGCCCAAGCGTTTTGGTGCGGGGTGCCTTCGAGGGTCGCTGGGGGCTCGGAGAGCCCTGCCCTTTCTCCTGCACTGAATGACCGGCGGCGCTCCTAGCGGCCCGGTTGGGGGCGCGGCGGCAGGGTGAGTCTGGCCCTGGGGCTCAGGGGGCCCCAATCCCTGGCGTTGTGGCGCCAGGCCATTGGGAGGGGCCCCTGGGGGGCCGACCTAGGGTGAGTTTTAGCCCCAGGAGGCCGGCAGGCCCAATCCGCCGGCTGTACGGCGAGTGAGGGGTGGGCCGAGGTGAGGGCACTGGCGAGTGGGAGCGTGGGCCCAAGCGTTTTGGCACGAGGGGCCTTCAAAAGTCGCCGGGGGCTCGGAGGCCCTGCCCGTTCTCCCGCCCCGAATGACCGGTGGCGCCCATAGCAGCCCGGGTGGCAGCGGGGCAGCAGGGTGAGTCCGGCGCTGGGGCACGGGTGTCTCCAATCCCCGGCGTTGCGGCACCAGGCCCTTTGGGAGGGGCCCCCCGGGGGCCGACCTAGTGTTAGGGTTAGCTCCCAGGAGGCCGGCAGGCCCGACCCGCCGGCTGTGCGGCGAACGGATTGGCGGGCNNNGGTAGGGCGCTGGCGAACGGAAGCGTGGGCCCAAGCGTTTTGGCACAGGGGGCTTTCGAAGGTCGCCGGGGGCTGGGAAGGCCATGCCCCTTCTCCCACCCTGAATGCCTGGGGGCGCCCCTAGCGGCCCGGGTGGCGGCAGGGAGGCAGGGTGTCTCCAGCGATGAGGCTCGGGGTCCCCAATCCCTGGCGTTGCGGCACCAGGCCCCTTGGGAGGGTCCCCTCGGGGGACGACCTAGGGTTAGGGTTAGCCCAAGGAGGCCTGCAACCCTGATCCGCTGTCTGTGCGGAGAGCGGAGGGGCGGGCAGAGGAGAGGGCACTGGTGAGCGGGAGTGTGGGCCCTAGCTTTTTGATGCGGGGTGCCTCCGAAGGTCGCCGGGGGCTCGGAGGGCCTTGCCCGTTCTCCCGCACTGAATGACCAGCGGCGCCCCTAGCGCCCCGGGTGGCGGCGGGGGACAGGGTGAGTCTGGCGCTGACACTCGGGGGTCCCCAATCTCCCGGCGTTGTGCAGCCAGGTCCCTTGGGAGGGGCCCCGCGGGGGCCGACCCAGGGTTAGGGTTAGCCCCCAGGAGGCTGGCAGGCCCGATCTGCCGGCTGTGCAGCGAGAAGAGCGGCGGGCCGAGGTGAGGGCGCTGGCGAGCGGGAGCGTGGGCCCAAGCGTTTTGGCTCAGGGGGCCTTCGAAAGTCGCGGGGGGCTCGGAGGGCCCTGTCCGTTCCCCCGCACCGAATGACCGGCGGCGCCTCGAACGGCAAGGCTGGCAGCAGGGCGGCAGAGTGAGTCCGGTGCTGGGGCTGGGGGGTCCACAATCCCCGGCGTTGCGGCACCAGGCCCTTTGGGAGGGGCCCATCGTGGGCCAACCTAGGGTTAGTGTTAGACCTAGAGGGCGGCAGGCCTGATCCGCCAGCTGTGCGGCGAGCAGAGGGATGGGCCGAGGTGAGGGCGTTGGCGAGTGGGAGCATGGGCCCAAGCATATTGGCACGGGGGGCCTTCGAAGGTCACCGGGGGCTCGGAGGGCCTGCCCATGATCGGCGGAACCCCTAGCGGCCTGCATGGCGGAGGGGCAGCAGGGTGAGTCCAGCGCTGGGGCTAGGGGGTCCTCAATCCCCAGTCTTGCAGAGCCAGGTCCCTTGGGAGGGGCCCCCTGGGGGCCTAAGGTGAAGGTTAGTTCCCAGGAGGCCGGCAGGCCCGGTCCGCCGGCTGTGCGGCGTGCAGAGGGCTGCGCTGAGGTGAGGGCGAGCAGGAGCATGGGCCCAGGCGGTTTGGCACAGGGGGCCTTCGAAGATCTCCAGGGGCTCGGATGGCGCTGCCCGTTCTCCCGCCCTGAATGACCGGCGGCGCCCTTAGCGGCCCAGGTGGCTTCGGGATGGCAGTGTGAGTTCGGCGCTGAGGCTCGGGGTTCCCCAATCCCCAGCATTGCGGCACTAGGCCCCTTGGGAGGGTGCCCTCGGGGGCTGACCTAAGGTTAGGGTTAGCACCCAGGAAGCCAGCAGGCCTGATCCGCGGGCTGTGCGGCGAGCAGAGGGGTGGGCCTAGGTGAGGGCGCTGGCGAACGGGACCGTGGGTCCAATTATTTCGGCGCGGGGGTCCTTCAAATGTCGCCGGGGGCTCGAGGGCCCTGCCCGTTCCCCTGCTCTGAATGACCAGTGGCGCCCCTAGCGCCCCGGGTGGCGGCGGGGGCAGGGTGAATATGGCGCTGGCACTCGGGGGTCCTCAATCCCTGGCGTTGTGCAGCCAGGCCCCTTGGGAGGGGCCCTGCGGGGGCCGACCTAGGGTTAGTGTTAGTCCCCAGGAGGCCGGCAGGCAAGATTCCCTGGCTGTGCGGCGAGTGGAGGGGGAGCTGAGGTGAGGGCATTGGCGAGCGGAAGCGTGGGCCCAAGCGTTTTTGCGTGAGTGGCCTTTGAAGGTCGCCGGGTGCTCGGAGGGCCCTGCCTGTTCTCCCGCCCTGAATGACCGGCGGTGCCCCTAGCAGCCCGGATGGTGGCGGAGCGGCAGGGTGACTCCGGCGCTGAGGCTCGAGGGTCCCCAATCCCCGGCACTGCGGCGCCAGGCCCCTTGGGAGGGGCCCCTCGGGGGACGACCTAGGGTTAGGGTTACCCCCAGGAGGCTGGCAGGCCTGATCCGCCGGCTGTGCGGCGAGCGGAGGGGCGGGCAGAGGTGAGGGCGCTTGCAAGCGGGAGCATGGGCCCAAGCGTTTTGGCGCATGGGGCCTTTGAAGGTCGCCAGGGGCTCGGAGGACCCTGCTCCTTCTCCTGTCCTGAATGACCGCCGGCGCCCCTAGCGGCCCGGGTGACGGCGGGGCGGCAGGGTGATTCCGGCGCTGGGGCTCCGGGGTCCCCTATCCCCATCGTTGAGGCGCCAGGCCCCTTGGGATGGGCCCCTCGGGGGCCGACCTAGGGTTAGGGTTAGCCCCCAGGAGGCCGGCAGGCACGATTCCCTGGCTGCGCGGCAAGCGGAGGTGCGGGCCGAGGTGAGGGCACTGACAAGCGGGAGCGTGGGCCCAAGGGTTTTGGCGTCGGGGGCCTTCGAAGGTCGCCGGCGGCTCAGAGGGCCCTGTCTGTTCCACCGCACTGAATGAATGGCGCCGCCCCGAATGGCAAGGCTGGTGGCGGATCGGCAGGGTGAGTTTGGTGCTGGGGCTCGGGGGTCCACAATCCCTGGCGTTGCGGCGCCAGGCCCCTTGGGAGGGGGCCCTCGGGGCCGACCTAGGATTAGGGTTACCCCCAGGAGGCCGGCAGGCCTGATCCGCCAGCTTGCGGCTAGCGGAGGGGTGGGCGTAGGTGTGGGCGCTGGCGAGCGGGAGCGTGGGCCCAAGCGTTTAGGCGCAGGGGGCCTTTGAATGTGCCGGGGGCTCGGAGGGCCCTGCCCATTCTCCCGCCCTGAATGACCGCCGGCGCCCTTAGCACCCAGGTGGCAGTGGGGCGGAAGGGTGATTCCGGCGCTGGGGCTCCAGGGTCCCCAATCCCAGGCGTTGGGGCACCAGGCCCCTTGTGTGGGGCCCCTAGGTGGCCGACCTAGGGTTAAGGTTAATCCCCAGGCGGCGGGCATCCCTGATCCGCTGTCTGTGCTGCGAGCAGAGGGGCGGGCCGAGGTGAGGGTGCTGGCGAGCGGAGCGTGGGCCCAAGCGTTTTGCCGCGGGGGGGCTTTGAAAGTCGCCGGGGGCTCGGAGGGCCCTGCCCGTTCTCCCGCCCTGAATGACCGGCGGAACCCCTTTCGACCCAGGTGGCGGCGGGGCGGCAAGTGGGACCGGCGCTGGGTTCGGGGTTCCCCAATCCCCAGCATTGCGGCGCCAGGCCCCTTGCGAGGGGCCCCTCGGGAGCCAACCTAGGGTTAGCGTTAGCCCCCAGGAGGCCAACAGGCACGATTCCCTGGCTGCGCGGCAAGCGGAGGTGCAGGCCGAGGTGAGGGCGCTGGCGAGCAGGAGCATGGGCCCAAGGATTTTGGCGTCGGGGGCCTTCGAAGGTCGCCGGCGGCTCAGAGGGCCCTGTCTGTTCCCCCGCACCGAATTACCGGCGGCGCCTCGAACGGCAAAGCTGGTGGCCTGGCGGCAGGTGAGTCCCGCGCTGGGGCTCGGGGGTCCACAATCCCTGGCGTTGTGGCGCCAGGTCCCTTGGGAGGGGCCCGTCGTGGGCCAACCTAGGGTTAGTGTTAGACCCAGGGGGCGGCAGGCCCGATCCGCCAGCTGTGTGGTGAGCGGTGGGATGGGCCGAGGTGAGGGCGCTGGCGAGTGGGATCGTGGGCCCAAGCGTATTGGCACGGGGGGCCTTCGAAGGTCGCGGGGGACTCGGAGGGCCTGCCCGTTCTCCCGCCCTGAATGATCGGCACGACCCCTAGCGGCCCGCATGGCTGCGGGGCGGCAGCGTGAGACCGGCACTGAGACTCGGGGGTCCTCAATCCCCAGTCTTGCGGAGCCAGGCCCCTTGGGATGGGCCCCCTGGGAGCCAACCTAAGGTGAAGGTTAGCTCCCAGGAGGCCGGCAGGCCCGGTCCGCCGGCTGTGCAGCATGCAGAGGGCTGCGCTGAGGTGAGGGCGAGCGGGAGCATGGGCCCAAGCGGTTTGGCACGGAGAGACTTCGAAGATCTCTGGGGGCTCAGATGGCACTGCCCGTTCTACCGCCCTGAATGACTGGCGGTGCCCTTAGTGGCCCGGGTGGCGTCGGGGCAGCAGTGTGAGTTTGGCGCTGAGGCTCAGGGTTCCCCAATCCCCGGCATTGTGGCGCTAGGCCTCTTTGGAGGGGCCACTCGGGAGCCAACCTAGGGTTAGCGTTAGCACCCAGGAGGCTGGCAGGCCCGGTTCGCCGGCTGTGGGCCTAGCAGAGGGGTGGGCCAAGGTGAGGGCGCTGTCGAGCAGGAGCGTGGGCCCAAGCGTTTTGGCGCGGGGGAACTTCGAGGGTGCCGGGGGCTCGGAGGGCCCTGCTCCTTCTCCCGCCCAGAATGACTGGCGGCGCCCCCACTGGCCCCGGTCATTCAGGGCGGAGAATGGGCAGGGCCCTCCGAGCCCTCCCCGCTGGCGACCTTTCGAAGGCACCCTAAGCTAAAACGCTTGGGCCCACGCTGCCCCACCTTCCGCCAGTTCCCAACCTTCGGCCCACCCCTCCGCTTTAGCTGGACAGCTGGCAATCTTCCCTACATAGCTTCTGGGAGCTAACCCTAACCCTAGGTCGCCCCGGGCCACCTCCAAGGGGCCTGGCGAGCAGTGCCGAGATTGTGGGACCCCAAGCCCCAGCGCCCGACTCACCCTGCCGCCCCTTAACCACCTGGGCAGCCTAGGGGCACGCCCGGTCATTCAGGGCTAGAGAACAGGCAGGGCACCGGCCTGGGGGCCTTGAAGGCACCCAAGCCAAAATACTGGCCCACGCTCCACGCTCACCAGCGGCCTCACCTCAGCCCCCCACTCGTTCAGCACGCACAGCCCGGCAGATGAGCCTGCCAGCCTCCTGTAGAGCTAATCCAACTCGACACAGTCGGCCCCCCATGGGGCCCCTCCCAAAGCTTGGTGCGCAGCCGGGAATTGTGGGACCCCGAGCCCCAGCGCCTGGATCTACCCTGCACACCGTCGACACACCCGGCCGCTTAGGGGCGCTGCCGGTCATTCAGGTGGAGAATGGCAGGAGCCCTCCAGAGCCCTCTCGGCGCACCTTAAGACCCCCACGCCAAAAGCTTGGGCCCACGCTCGTGCTCTTCGGTGGCCTCACCTCGGCCCGCCCACTCTGCTTGCCGTGCACAGCTTGTGATCGTGCCTGCCCCGGCCTCAGGGCTAACCCTAACCCTAGGTTGGCCCCCGAGGGGCCTCCGAAGAGAACCTGGCGCCGCAATGCCGGGGGATTAAGGGACCCCCGAGACATAGTGCCAGACTCATCTCTCCTGCCTCGCCACCACCGAGCCAGCTTAGAGGTGCCGCCAGTCATTCAGGCCAGGGTAGCGGTAGGGAGCCCTCCGGCCCCCACACCGACTATCAAAGGCTCCCCGCGCCAAAAACGCTTGGACCGACTCCTGCAGCCAGGGCCCTCACCTGGCCCGCGTTCTGCTCACTGCAGAGCCGGGAGGATCAGGCCTGCCCGCCTCCCTGGTGTTAACCTACTCCTAGAGTCGGGTTCTTCAGGCCCTCCAGGGGCCTGGGCTTAGCATGCCGGGAATGGACGCTCAGAGCTGCAGCACCGGACTCACCCCGAGCTCCCGGTGCCATCCAGGCTGCTACTGGCACTGCTGGTCATTCAGGGCGGGGGAGAAGCAGGGCACTGCCCTCCGAGACACCAGCGACCTTCGAAGGCCCCCACGGCAAACGCTGGGGACCACGCCCCACGCGCCAGCCTCCTCGGCCTGCTCCCTCCGCTCACACCGGCACAGATGGCGAATCGAGCATGCTGGCTTCCGCAGGAGCTAACACTAACCCTAGGGCCGCCCAGGAGCCTCCCAAAGTGCCTGGCAAACACAATGCCGAGGATTGGGAACCCCGAGCCCAGCGCTGGACTCAACCTACTGCCCACGCTGCCTCCCGGGCCGCTTAAGGGCGCCGTCGCTGGTCATTCAGGGTGGGAGAACGGGCAGGGCCCCCCGAGCAAGAGCGACCAGCCGGTCCCTGTGCCAAAAGCGCTGGAGGCCCGCTTCCCTCTTGCCAGCGCCTCACCTCTGCCTCGTCTTAGCTCCACCCAGCACTTAGTGACTGCCAGCGTACTGGGGGCCAACACTAATCCCTAGGTTCACCCCGAGCGGCCCTCCTATGGGGTCTGGCGCCATAACGCGCCGGGGATTTGGACCCCGAGCCCCAGCGCCAGAGTCACCCCTGCCGCACCGTCAACACCCAGGACGCTAATGGCGCTGCCGGTCATTCAGGGCGGGAAAAGCGGGCAGGGCCTCTCCGAATCCTCCGGTGAACCTGCTCCAAAGGACCCCGCGGCCAAAACACTGGGGCTCATGCTCCCGCTTTACTAGTCCTCACCGCGCCCGCCCTCCATTCCCCCACAGCTTCGGCCTGATAGGGCCTGCCCGCCTCCTTTGTTTACTCTAACCTAGATCTTCCCACATGGGGCCCCTCCCAAAGGGCCTTGGCAAGCAATAAACTCCGGGGATTGGGGACCCCAGAGCCCTAACGCGGACTCATCCTGTGACCCCATCACCACACAGGCCTCTAGTGGGCCGCTGCGGTTGCTTCAGGGCCAGAACAAGGGGCAGGGCCATCTGAGCCCACAGCGACCTTCAAAGCCCCTTGCACCCAAACGCTTGCTCCCACACTCCCGCACGCCAGCAACCTCACTTCGACTCACCCCACCGCTCATCACACAGCTGGCAGATCGGACCTGCCGCGCCTCCTGGGGCTAGCCCACTGCCTAGTTGGGCCCCTGGGGGACCCTCCCAGGGCCTGGCGCCGCAGCCGGGTATTGGGGACCCCAGAGCCCCAGCGCGGAATCACCCTGCCGCCCTGCCACCACCGGGCTACTATAGGGGCGCTGCCGGTCATTCACAGGCGGGAGAAGCAGGCAGGCTCTCCGAGGCCCCGCGCGACCATCTAAGGCCCCTGTGTCAAAACTCTTGGGCCACGATCCCACTAGCCATTAACCTCACCCCGGCCCGCTCCTCCACTCGCACGCTGGCTGGATTGGAGACCTGCTGGCCTCCTTGGGGGGCTAACCACCCTAGGTCAGCTCCCGAGAGGAGGCCCTCCCCAAGGGGCCTTCGCTTCAACGTGGGATTGGGGACCCCGTGCCCCAGTGCGGACTCACCTCCACTTCCTGCCACCACCCGGCTGATAGGGCGCCGCCGGTCATTCAGGGTGGGAGAGATGGAGCAGGGGCCCTCAAGCCTCGCGTGAACATTGAAGGCCCCCGTCCCAAACGCTTGGGCAAAGCGTTCCCACTTGCCAGCGCCTACACCTCGCCGCTCCCTCCCGCCGCCGCACAGCTGGCTGATTAGGCCTGCTGGCCTCCCGAAGGGCCTAATCACCCTAGGTCTTGCCTCCGAAGGGCCCTCCCAAAGGTCCCGGGCGGCACGCCGAGGGATTGGGGACCTGAGCAGAGCGCTGGACTCACCAAGCTGCTCACCATCGCCGGCCAGGGGCCCGCCGGGACCGCTGGTCGTAAGGGGCAGGAGAAAGGGCAGGGGCCCTCGAGTCCACCGCAACGTCGAGCTCACCGGCGCCAAAAGCGAGGTCACAATCCCGCTCACCAGCGCCCTTAACTCGGCCTGCCCCTCTGCCTCACCACACAGCTGGCAGAGTGGGCCTGCTGGCCTGCAGGGTCTAACGACCCTAGGTCAGCCCGAGGGACCCATCCCAAGGGGCCTTGCAACGCAACGCCCGAGGATAGGACTCCTGAGCCCCAGCGCCGGACACGCTCTGCTGCCCCCACCACCTGGGCGCCTAGGTGCCGCCCGGTCATTTCAGGGCTGGAGAAGCGGGCAGGGCCTCTCCTCAGCCCCGGCGACTTGAAGGCCCTCAACGGCCAAAAAGCAGCTTTGGGCCCACGCTCCCGCTCGCCGCGCCCTCACCCCTCGGCCCACCCTCCACCTCGCCCGACATGGCTGAATGATTCGGCCTGCCTCCCTGCCCACTCGCCTAGGTTGGGCCCCTAGGGCCCCTACCAAGGGCTTGGCGCTGCAACGCCAGATATCGGGGGTCCCCCCAGAGCCACAGCGCCGGATCCACCGTGCTGCCCTCCGCCCGCCCGGACCCCTAGGCACCCGCCAGTCATTCAGGGTGGGAGAATGGCAGGGCCCTTCAAGCTCCCGGCGTCCTTCAAAGCCCCCTTTGTGCCAAAACCGCTGCTCCACAACCCTGCGCCAGCGCCCTCACTCGGCCCGCTCCTCCCCTCACCCCGGACAGCTGGCGAATCTTCCCTGCCATCCCTCCTGGTGGCTAATCCGATACCTAGGTCGGCCCCCAAGGCCCCTCCCAAGGGGCCTGGCGATGCAACCACCTGGGTGAGACCCCGAGCCCCTGCGCTGCGGACTCACCCTGCCACCTCAGCAACCACCTGGGTAGCAGGGGCACCGCCGGTCATTCAGGGCTAGAGAGACGGTGGGCAGGGCCACCGAGCTCCCAGCACCTTCAAAGAGCACCCCACGTTAAAACTCCCGGGCCCCTTGCTCCTGCTTTTGCCAGCGGCCTCACCACAGCCCACTGTCACGCACAGCCTATGCGGATCGGCCCTGCCGGCCTGTGTGCTAATCCTAACTAAGGTCGGCCCCATTGAAGCCTCCCAGAAGCCTGTGGCCACAAAGCCGGGAATTAGGGACCCCGACCCAGCGCCTGATTCACCCTGCTACACCGTCAACACCGGCCACTTGTAGGGCGCTGCCAGTCATTCGGGGGTGGGAGAATGGTGGGGCCCTCCGAGCCCCGGCGACTTCTAAGGCCCCCTACGCCAAAAAATGTTCTGGGCCACGCTCCCGCTCTTCAGGTACCTCACCTCGGCCTCCCTCCACTCGCCGCACAACCGGCTGATCGTGCGCCGGCCGGCCTCCTGGGGAGCTCCTAACCCTAGGTAGAACCCCGAGGGGCCCCTCCCAAGGCCTGGCACCACAATGCTGGGGATTGTGGACCCCGAGCCCCAGCGCCGGACTCACCCTACCAACTCCGCCCGCAACCGGGGCCACTAGGCCGCGCCGGTCATTCAGGCCGAAGAAACGGGCAGGGCGCGCCAGTCCCGGGCAACCTTCAAAAGCCCCCCGCACCAAAACTCTTGGGCCCACGCTCCCACCCGTCAGCGCCTAGTCTCGGCCCACCCACTTCTCACTGAAGAGCTGGCAGATCTTCCCTGCCATCCTCCTGGGGGCTAACCTAACCCTAGGTCTGCCTGAGGGCCCCTCCCAAGGGCCTATTACCGCACCGGTTTGGGGACCCCGAGCCCAAACACTGGACTCGCACTGTCACCCCTGCCACCACCGGGATGCTAGGGCGCCACCTGTCATTCAGTGCGGGAACGGGCAGGGACCTCTGAGCCCCGGCGACCTTCAAAGGCACGCGCCAAAATACTTGGGATCACGCTCCCGCTCGCCAATGCCCTCACCTCGGCCCGCCCTTCCAATCACCGCACAGCCGGCACATCGGCCTGCCGGCCTCCTGGGAGTTAACCTAACCGTAGGTCTGTGCCCAAGGGGCCCCCCAAAGGGCCTGGGGCACCAACGCCGGTGTTGGGACAACGACCCCAGCGCAGGACTCACCCTGCAGCCCCGCAGACACCCAGGCCGCTAGGAGTGCCGCTGGTCATTCAGGGCGGGAGACGGGTGAGCCCCTGACCCCGGTGACATTCGACGGCCCCCGCCAAAACGCTTGAGACCACGCTCCCACTCGCCAGCGCCCTCACCTCGGCCCGCCCCTCCACTCGTTGCACAGCCGGAGGATCGGGCCTGCCCGCCTCCTGGGGGCAAACCCAAAGCCTTAGTTCGGGTCCCGAGGCCCCTCCCAAGGAGTGGCGCCGCAACACCCTGGGATTGGGGATCATGAGCCCAGCACCGGACTCCTCTGCCGCCCTGCCGCCACCTGGACCGCTAGTACTGACGCTCCGGTCATTCAGGGCGAGACCGGGCAGGGCCCTCTGTGCCCCCGGCGACTTTCGAACACACCCCCTTGCCAAACGCTTGGGCCCACTCTCCCACTCGCCAGCGGCCTCACATTGGCTCCCTGCTCCGCTCACCACAGAGCCGGCGCATCGGGCCTGCCAGACACCTGGTGGCTAACACTGACCTAGGTCCGGCCCAGGGGCCTCCCAGGGGCCTGGCGTCGCAACACAGGGATTAGGGACCCGAGCCCCATCCCGGACTCACCCTGCCGCCCCGCCACTACCCGGGTTGCTGGGGCGCCGCTGGTCATTCACAGTGTGGGAGAACGGGAGGGACCCGAGCCACCAGCGGACCGGCAGCCCACACGCAAAAACGCTTGGGGCCAACGCTCCCGCTCGCTGGCGCCTTCACCTCGGCCCGCCCTCGCTCGCTGCACAGCCGGCAGATCAGCCTGCCGCGCCTCCTGGGGGCTAACACTAACCCTCGGTCAGCCCCGAGGCCTCCCAAGGGGCCTGGCGCCGCAACGCCGGGATTGGGGACCCATGAGCCTCAGCGCTGGACTCACCCTGCCGCACCGCCGCCACCCAGGCCGTTAGGGGAGCCCCTGGTCATTCAGGCGGCGAAACGGACAGGAGCCCTCCGAACCCCAGTGTCATTTGAAGGCCCCACACCAAACGCTTGGGCCCATGCTCCCACTCGCCAGTGCCCTCACCCAGCCTACCCCTCCGCTTGCCGCCAAAGCCAGCGGATTGGGTCGGCTGGCCTCCTGGGGGCTAACCCTAACCCTATGTGGACCACGGCGGGCCTCCTAAGGGGCCTGGCGCCGCAATGCTGGGATTGGGGACCCCCAAGCTCAGCGTTGGACTCACCCTGCCGCCCCCCTGCCACCACTCAGGGCGCAGGCACCGCCGTCATTCAGGGCGGGAGAGCGGGCAGGAGCCTCCGAGCCGGCGACATTAGGAAGACCCACGCGCCAAAACGCTGAGCCCACGCACCCGCCGCCAGCGCCCTCACCTCGGCCCGCCACCCGCTCACTGCACAGTCGGGCGGATCTGGCCTGCCGGCATCCTAGGGGCTAACACTAACCTAGGTCGGCCCCGAGGACCTCCCAAGGGGCCTGGGGCGCACACCGGTGATTGGGGACGAGCCCCAGCGCCAACTCACCCCTGCCACCTTGCTGCCACCCGAGCTGCTAGGGGTGCCAACAGTCATTCAAGCCGGGAGAACGGTAGGGTTAGGGTAGCGCCTAGGAGGCCGGCAGGCCCAATCCTCCAGTTGTGCGGTGAGGAGATGGGTGGGCTGAGGTGAGGGCGCTGGCGAGCGGGATTGTGTGCCCAAGTGGCCTGGGTGGCGGTGGAATGGCGGGGAGAGTCCGGCATCGGGGTTCGGGGGCCCCCAATCCCTGGTGTTGCGGCGCCAGACACCTTGGGAGGGGCCCCTCGGGAGCCACGCTAGGGTTAGGGTTAGCCCCCATGAGGCTGGCAGGCCCGATCCACCAGTTGTGCCGTGAGCAGAGGGGCAGGCCGAGGTGAGGGCGCTGGCTAACGGGCCTGTGGGCCCAATCGTTTTGACAAGAGGGGCCTTTGAAGTTTGCCGAGGACTCGGAGGGCTCTGCCCTTTCTCCTGCCCTGAATGAGTGGCGGCACCCCTAGCGGACTGAGTGGGGGCGGTGCGGCAGGGTGAGTCCGGTGCTGGGCTCAGCAGTCCCGAATCCCTGGCGTTGCGGCGCCAGGCCCCTTGGGAGGGGCGCCTCGGGGGCCGAACTAGGGTTAGGTTTAGCCCCCAGGAAGCTGGCAGGCGTGATTCGCCACCTGTGTGGTGAGCGGAGGGGCTGGCAGAGGTGAAGGCGCTGGTGAGCGGGAGCGTGGGCCCAAGCATTTGGCACGGGGGCACAAGGTCACTGGGGGCTCGGAGGGCCCTGACCATTCTCCCGCCCCTGAATGACCGGCGCGCACCAGCGCCCGGATTGTGGTGTGGCGGCAGGGTGAGTCCGGCCGCTGCAGCTCAGGGTTCCACAATCTTTGGTGTTGCTGTCCCAGGCCCTTGGGAGGGTCCCCTCTGGTGCAGAAAGTGTTAGGGTTAGCTCCCAGTAGGCCGTCTGGCCCAATCTGCTGGCTGTGAGATGAGTGGAAGGGCGGGCCGAAGTGAGGATCTGGCGAGGAGCGGGGCCCGACCGTTTTGGCGCGGGGGCTCTACGTTCGCCGGAGGCTCTTAGGGCTCCTGCCCGCTTCTCCCGCCCTGAATGACCGGGGGCGTCCAGTGGCCCGGGTGGTGGCGCGGTGGCAGGGGTGAGTCCGGCCCTGGGGCATGGGGGGTCCCCAATCCCCGCATTGCAACGCCAGGCCCCTTGGGAAGGGCCCTCTGAGGCCGGCATAGGGCTGCGGCGCCAGGCCTTTTGGGACGGGCCCTTGGGGGCCAACCTAGGGTTAGAGTTAGCCCCCAGGAGGCTGGCAGAGCGATCCGCTCGCGGGAACGGAGGCACGGGCTGAGGTCAAGGCACTGGCGAGAGGGAGGGTGGGCCCAAGCGGTTTGGCACGGGGCGACGAGGTTGCCGGGCTCGGAGGGCCTGCCCGTTCTCCTCCCTGATAACTGGCGGCCACTCTAGCAGACTGCATGGTGGCGGGGCGGCAGGGTGAGTCTGGCACTGTGGCTCCGGGAGTCCTCAATTCCCCAGTCTTGCGGCAGCCAGGCCCCGGAGGGCCCCTTGGGGGCCGACCTAGGGTGAAGTTGCCCCAGGAGGCCAGCAGCCGGTCCGCCGGCTGTGCGGCGAGCAGAGGGGCGGGGAGCTAGGTGAGGCGCTGGGCGAGCGGAGCGTGGGCCCAATCGTTTTGGCACAGGGTCTTCGATGGTCACCAGGGGCTAGGAGGGCCTTCCCGATCTCCCGCCCTGAATGACCGGGGCGTCCCTAGTGCCCCGGCTTGCGGTGGGGCGGCTGGGTGAGTCTGGTGCTAGGGCTCGGGGTCCCCAATCCTCGGTTTTGCGGCACCAGGCCCCTTGGGAGGGGCCCTCTGGGGCCGACCTAGGGTTAGGGTTAGCCTCCAGGAGGGCGCAAGCCCGGTCCCACAGGCTGTGCGGCAAGTGGAGGCGGGGGCCAAGGTGAAGGCGCTGGCGAGCGGAGCATGGGCCCAAGCGTTTGTCGCAGGGGTCCCGAAGTATTCCGGGGCTTGGAGGCCCTGCCTCTTCTCCGCCCTGAATGACCGGCGGCCCCTAGTGGCCCGGGTGGCGTCGGGCGGCAGTATGAGTCCGGCGCTGATGCTCGGGGTTCCCCAATCCCGGCTTTGCAGCACTAGGCCCCTTGGGAGGCCCTCGGGGCCAACCTAAAGTTAGGTTAGCACTCCAGGCAGGCCCGATGCCCGGATATGCAGTGAGGTGAGGGTGTGCCGAGGTGAGGGCGCTGAGAAGCAGGAGCGTGGCCAAAGCGTTTTGGCACAGGGGCCCTTCAAAGGTCTCCGGGGGCTTGGAGGACCTGCCTGTTCGCCTGCCATGAATGACGGGCGGCGCCCCTAGCGGCCCGGGTGTCGGCGGCCTGGCAGGGTGATTCGGCGCGGGGCCCGGGGTCCCTAATCCCCTGCATTACGGTGCCAGCCCCTTGGGATGGGCCCCCGGTGGCCGACCTAGGGTTACGGTTAGCCCCCCAGGAGGCTGGCGGGCCCCGGTCCACAGGCTGCGGCGAGTGAGGGTGGGCCGAAGGGCGCTGGAGCGGAGCTGGCCCAAGCGTTTTGCGCCAGGGCCTCGGAAGTCGCCGGCGCGGCTTGGGGTCCCCTGCCTGTTTTCCCACCCCAAATGACCGGTGGCGCCCATAGCAGCCCGGGTTGCAGCGGGGCAGCAGGGTGAGTCGCGCCGTAGACGGGTCTCCTAATCCGGCTTTGCGCCACCGGCCACTTGCGCCGGGGCCTCTGGGGCAGACCTAGTGTTAGGTTAACCCCTGGAGGCCGGCAGGCCCAATCCGCCGGCTGTGCGGCGAAGCGAAGGCACGGGCCGAGGTGAGGCGCTGGCAAGCGGAGCGTGTTCAAGCACTTTGGCGCGGGGGGCCCTTCGAAGGTCGCCGGGTTCAGAGGGCCTCCGGTTCTCCCCGAATGACCGGCGGCGCCTCTAGCGGCCCGGTTGCAACGGGAGGCAGGGTGAGTCCTCGCGGCCCGGGGTCCCCAATAGCTGACGTTGTTGCACCAGGTCCCTTTGGAAGGGCTCTCAGCGGACGACCTATGGTTAGTTTTAGCCTGGAAGCCCGCGCCCGATCCGCTGGCCGCGGCGAGCGGAGGGGCTGACCGACGTGAGGCGCTGGCGAGCAGGCGTGTGGACTTGCGTTTTGGCGCGGGGACTTTCGAAGGTCGCCGGGCTCTAGGGCCCTGGCATCTCCGCCCCTGAATGACCAGCGCGCCCGTAGCGGCCGGCGTGGTGTCGGAGCGGCAGGGTGAGTCCGGCTGGGGCTCGGTCTGCAATCCCCGTCGTTGAGGCGCCAGATCCCTTGAGTGGGGCCCCAGGGGCCGACCTAGGTGATGGTGAACCCCCAGGAGCCCGCATCCCGATCCGCCTGCTCTGTGGCGAGCGGGAGGGCCGGCCGAGGTGGGGGCGCTGGCGAGCAGGAGCGTGGGCCCAAGCGTTTGGTGCGGGTGCCTTCGAGGGTCGCTGGGGGCTCGGAGAGCCCTGCCCCTTTCTCCTGCACTGAATGACCGGCGGCGCTCCCAGCGCCCGGTTGGGGCGCGGGGGCAGGGTGAGTCTGGCCCTGGGGCTCAGGCCCCAATCCCTGGCGTTGTGGCGCCAGGCCATGGGGAGGAGGCCCCTGGGGGCCGACCTAGGGTGAGTTTTAGCCCCAGGAGGCCGGCAGGCCCAACTCGCTGCACGGCGAGTGAGGGGTGGGCCGAGGTGAGGCACTGGCGAGTGGGAGCGTGGGCCCAGCGCTTTGGCACGAGGGGCCTTCAAAAGTCGCCGGGGCTCGGAGGCCCTGCCCGCTCTCCCGCCCGAATGACCGGTGGCGCCATAGCAGCCCGGTGGCGCGGGCAGCAGGGTGAGTCCGGCGCTGGGGCACGGTGTCCCAATCCCGGCTGCGGCCAGGCCCTTTGGGAGGGGGCCCCGGGCCGACCTAGTGTTAGGGTTAGCTCCCAGGAGGCCGGCAGGTCCGACCTCCGCCGGCTGTGCGGCGAACGGATTGGCGGGCCGAGGAGGGCGCTGGCGAACGGAAGCGTGGGCCCAGGCTTGGCACAGGGGGCTTTCAAGGTCGCCGGGGCTGGGAAGGCCATGCCCTTCTCCCACCCTGATGCCTGGGGGCGCCCCCCTAGCGGCCCGGGTGGCGGCAGGGAGGCAGGGTGTTCCAGCGATGAGGCCTCGGGTCCCCAATCCCCGGCGTTGCGGCACCAGGCCCCTTGGGAGCCTCGGGGCGACCTAGGGTTAGGGTTAGCCCGAGGAGGCCTGCAACCCTGATCCGTCTGTGCGGGGAGCGGAGGGCGGGCAGAGGAGAGGGCACTGGTGAGCGGAGTGCGGCCCTAGCTTTTGATGCGGGTGCCTCCTGAAGGTCACGCCGGGGCTCGGAGGGCCCTTGCCCGTCTCCCGCACTGAATGACCAGCGGCGCCCCCAGCGCCTGGTGGCGGCGGGGACAGGGTGAGTCTGGCGCTGACACTCGGGGGTCCCCAATCTCCCGGCGTTGTGCAGCCAGGTCCCTTGGGAGGCACGGGGCCGACCCAGGGTTAGGTTAGCCCCAGGAGGCTGGCAGGCCCGATCTGCCGGCGCAGCGAGAAGAGCGGCGGCCGAGGTGAGGCGCCGGCAGCGGGAGCGTGGGCCCAGCGCTTTTGGCTCAGGGGGCCTCGAAGTCGCGGGGCTCGAGGGCCCTGTCCGCTCCCGCACCGACGATGGGCGGCGCTCGAACGGAAGGCTGGCAGCAGGGCGGCAGAGTGAGTCCGGTGCTGGGGCTGGGGGTCCACAATCCCGGCGTTGCGGCACCAGGCCCTTTGGGAGGCCCATCGTGGGCCAACCTAGGGTTAGTGTTAGACCTAGAGGGCGGCAGGCCTGATCCGCCAGCTGTGCGGCGAGCAGAGGGATGGGCCGAGGTGAGGGCGTTGGCGAGTGGGAGCATGGGCCCAAGCATAGTTGGCACGGGGGGCCCTTGGTCACCTGGGGCTCGGAGGGCCTGCCCATGATCGGCGGAACCCTAGCGGCCTGCATGGCGGAGGGGCAGCAGGGTGAGTCCAGCGCTGGGGCTAGGGGTCCTCAATCCCAGTCTTGCAGAGCCAGGTCCTTGGGAGGGCCTGGGGCCTAAGGTGAAGGTTAGTTCCCAGGAGGCCGGCAGGCCCGGTCCGCCGGCTGTGCGGCGTGCAGAGGGCTGCGCTGAGGTGAGGGCGAGCAGGAGCATGGGCCCAGGCGGTTGGCACAGGCCTTCGAAGATCTCCAGGGCTCGGATGGCGCTGCCCGCTTCTCCCGCCCTGAATGACCGGCGGCGCCCTTAGCGGCCCAGGTGGCTTCGGGATGGCAGTGTGAGTTCGGCGCTGAGGCTCGGTTCCCCAATCCCAGCATTGCGCACTAGGCCCTGGGAGGGTGCCCTCGGGCTGACCTAAGGTTAGGGTTAGCACCCAGGAAGCCAGCAGGCCTGATCCGCGGGCAGCGGCGAGCAGAGGGTGGGCCTAGGTGAGGCGCTGGCGAACGGACCGGTAGTCCAATATTTCTCGCCGGGTCCTTCAAATGTCGCCGGGGCTCGAGGGCCCTGCCCGTCCCCCTGCTCTGAATGACCAGTGGGCCTGAGGCCCGGTGGCGGCGGGGCAGGGTGAATATGCGCTGGCACTCGGGGTCCTCAATCCCTGGCGTTGCAGCCAGGCCCCTTGGGAGGGCCCCGGGCCGACCTAGGGTTAGTGTTAGTCCCCAGGAGGCCGGCAGGCAAGATTCCCTGGCTGTGCGGCGAGTGGAGGGGAGCTGAGGTGAGGGCATTGGCGAGCGGAAGCGTGGGCCCAAGCGTTTTTGCGTGAGTGGCCTTGAAGGTCGCCGGTGCTCGGAGGGCCCTGCCTGTTCTCCCGCCTGAATGATCGGCGGTGCCCCTAGCAGCCCGGATGGTGGCGGAGCGGCAGGGTGACTCCGGCGCTGAGGCTCGAGGGTCCCAATCCCCGGCACTGCGGCGCCAGGCCCCTTGGGAGGGGCCCTCGGGGACGACCTAGGGTTAGGTTACCCCAGGAGGCTGGCAGGCCTGATCCGCCGGCTGTGCGGCGAGCGGAGGGGCGGGCAGAGGTGAGGGCGCTTGCAAGCGGGAGCATGGGCCCAAGCGTTTTGGCGCATGGGGCCTTTGAAGGTCGCCAGGGCTCGGAGGACCCTGCTCCTTCTCCTGTCCTGAATGACCGCCGGCGCCCTAGCGGCCCGGGTGACGCGGGGCGGGCAGGGTGATTCCGGCGCTGGGGCCCGGGGTCCCCTATCCCCATCGGGCGCCAGGCCCCTTGGGATGGGCCTCGGGCCGACCTAGGTTAGGTTAGCCCCCAGGAGGCCGGCAGGCACGACTCCGGCTGCGCGGAGCGGAGGTGCGGCCGAGGTGAGGGCACTGACAACGGGAGCGTGGGCCCAAGGGTTTGGCGTCGGGGCCTCGAGTGTCGCCGGGGCTCAGAGGGCCCTGTCTGTTCCACCGCACTGAATGAATGGCGCGCCCCGAATGGCAAGGCTGGTGGCGGATTGGCAGGGTGAGTTTGGTGCTGGGGCTCGGGTCCACAATCCCCGGCGTGCGGCGCCAGGCCCCTTGGGAGGGCCTCGGGCCGACCCAGATTAGGTTACTCCCAGGAGGCCGGAGGCCTGATCCGCCAGCTGCGGCTAGCGGAGGGGGTAGGTGTGGGCGCTGGCAGCGGGAGCGTGGCCCAAGCGCGGTTGGCAGGGGGCCTTTGAATGTGCCGGGGCTCGCAGGGCCCCCGCCCATTCTCCCGCCCTGAATGACCGCTGGCACCCTTAGCACCGGTGGCGGCGGGGCGAAGGGTGATTCCGGCGCTGGGGCTCCAGGGTCCCCAATCCCAGGCGTTAGCACCAGGCCCTTGTGTGGGGCCTAGGTGGCCGACCTAGGGTTAAGGTTAATCCCCAGGCGGCGGGCATCCCTGATCCGCTGTCTGTGCTGCGAGCAGAGGGGCGGGCCGAGGTGAGGGTGCTGGCGAGCGGAGCGTGGGCCCAAGCGTTTTGCCGCGGGGCTTTGAAAGTCGCGGGCCCGGAGGGCCCTGCCCGGCTCTCCCCGCCCTGAATGACCGGCGGAACCCCCCCAGGTGGCGGCGGGGCGGCAAGTGGACCGGCGCTGGGTCTGGGTTCCCAATCCCCAGCATTGCGCGCCAGGCCCTTGCGAGGGGCCCCTCGGGAGCCAACCTAGGGTTAGCGTTAGCCCCCAGGAGGCCAACAGGCACGATTCCCTGGCTGCGCGGCAAGCGGAGGTGCAGGCCGAGGTGAGGGCGCTGGCGAGCAGGAGCATGGGCCCAAGCGTATTGGCACGGGGGGCCTTCGAAGGTCGCCGGCGGCTCAGAGGGCCCTGTCTGTTCCCCGCACCGAATTCACGGCGGCGCCTCGAACGGCAAGCGGTGGCCTGGCGGCAGGTGAGTCCGCGCTGGGGCTCCGGGGGTCCACAATCCCTGGCGTTGTGGCGCCAGGTCCTTGGGAGGCCCGTCGTGGCCAACCTAGGGTTAGTGTTAGACCCAGGGGGCGGCAGGCCCGATCCGCCAGCTGTGTGGTGAGCGGTGGGTGCGAGGTGAGGGCGCTGGCGAGTGGGATCGTGGGCCCAAGCGTATTGGCACGGGGGGCCTTCGAAGGTCGCGGGGACTCGGAGGGCCTGCCCGTTTCTCCGCCCTGAATGATCGGCACGACTCTAGCGCCCGCATGGCTGCGGGCGGCAGCGTGAGACCGGCACTGAGACTCGGGGTCCTCAATCCCCAGTCTTGCGGAGCCAGGCCCTAGGAGCCCCGGGAGCCAACCTAAGGTGAAGGTTAGCTCCCAGGAGGCCGGCAGGCGGTCCGCCGGCTGTGCAGCATGCAGAGGGCTGCGCTGAGGTGAGGGCGAGCGGGCATGGGCCCAAGCGGTTTGGCACGGAGAGACTTCAAGATCTCTGGGGGCTCAGATGGCACTGCCCGCTTCACCGCCCTGAATGACTGGCGGTGCCCTTAGTGGCCCGGGTGGCGTCGGGCAGCAGTGTGAGTTTGGCGCTGAGGCTCAGGGTTCCCCAATCCCCGGCATTGTGGCGCTAGGCCTCTTTGGAGGGGCACCTCGGGAGCCAACCTAGGGTAGCGTTAGCACCCAGGAGGCTGGCAGGCCGGTTCGCCGGCTGTGGGCCTAGCAGAGGGTGGGCCAAGGTGAGGGCGCTGTCGAGCAGGAGCGTGGGCCCAAGCGTTTTGGCGCGGGGAACTCGAGGGTGCCGGGGCTCGGAGGGCCCTGCCCTTCTCCCGCCCAGAATGACTGGCGGTGCCCCTAGTGCCCCGGGTAGTGGCAGGGCAGCAGGTTGAGTCCGCGCTGGGCTCGGTGTCACCAATCCAGCATTGCGGCACCAGGCCCCTTGTCCCTCAGGGCCGACCTATTGTGATGGTTAACCCAGGAGGCCGGCACTCCCAATCCGCCAGCTGTGGGGCGAGCGGAGGGGCGGGCGGTGAGGCGCTTGCAGCAGGAGCGTGGGCCCAAGCATTTTGGAGCGGTGGCCTCTCGAAGGTCGCGGAACTCGGAGGGCCCTGCCCGTCTCCCGCCCTGAATGACCGCAGCGCCCCTAGAGCCCGGGGTGGAGGCGGGGCGGCAGGGTGAGTCCGGAGCTGGGGTTCGGGGTCCAAACGCCTGGCGTGGCGGCGCGAGGCCACTTTGAGAGGTCGCTCGGGGCCGTCCTAGGGTTAGGGTTAGCTCAAAGGAGGCCGGAGACCAGATCCGCTGGCTGTGCGGGCGAGCGTGTGGTGGGCCGAGTTGAGGGCGCTGATACCGGGAGCGTGGGCCCAAGCGTTTTGGCGCAGGGGGCTTCGAAGGTCACCGGGGGCTCGGCGGGCCCTTCCCGTTCTCCCGCCATGAATGACCGGCAGCGCCCCTAGCGGCCCTGTGGCGTCAGGGCGGCAGGGTGATTCCGGCGATGGGGCTCGGGGGTCCCCACTCTCCATCGTGGCAGCGCCGGGCCTGGGAGGGGGCCCCTTGGGGCCGACCTAGGTTAGGTTAGCTTCGCAGGAGGCGGGCAGGCCGATGCCGCGTGCGGGCGATCCGAGGGCGGCCAGGGAGGGCGATGGCGAGCAGGAGCATGGGCCCAAGTGTTTTGGCGCTTGGGGCCTCGATGTCCGCCAGGGGCTCTGAGGGCCCTACCCATTCTTCCACCCTGAATGACAGCTGTGCCCCTAGTAGCCCGGGGGAGGCGGGCGGCAGCATGAGTCCGGAGCTGGGGCAGGGTCCCAATCACCTTGGGAGGGGCCCCTCGAAGGCCCCTAGGGTTAGCGGCGGAGGCCGGAAGCCCGATCCACCGGCGTGCGGCGATCCGAGGGGCGGGCCAGGAGGGAGATGGCGACTGGGAGCGTGGCCCAAGTGTTTTGGCACGGCCGGTCGAGATCGCCGAGGGCCTGGAGGGCCCTGCCCGTTTCTCCCTCCCTGAATGGAGCGGTGCCCCTAGCTGCCCTGGGCGTGCGGTGGCAGGGTGAGTCTGGCACTGGAGCTCTGGGGTCCGCAATCCGCGTTGCTGGCGCCAGGCCCCTTGGGAGGGACCCCTCTTGGGCTGAAAAGGCTCGGTGAGCTCCCCAGGATGCCGGCAGGCCTGATCCACTGGCTCTGTGGCGAGCAGAGGGGCGGCCGAGGTGAGGGCGCTGGCAACCGGGAGCATGGCATAGCTTTTGGCGTTGGGACCTCTCGAAGGACACCTGGGGCCTGGAGGGCCCTGCCCATTGTCTCCGCCCTGAATGACCAGCAGCGCTCCTAGTGGCCCGGGTGGCAGCTGGGCAGCAGGGTGATCAAGCTGGGGCCCGGGGATCCCCAATCCCCGGCATTGCGTGGCCAGGCCCCTTGGGAGGCCCCTCATGGGTCGACCTAGTATTAGGTAGCCTGTGTGAGGCCGTGGGCCCAATCTGCCAGCTGTGTGGCAAGCAGAGGGGCGGGCCGAGGTGAGGGCACTGGGGAGCGGGAGCGTGGGCCCAAGCATTTTGGTGTGCCTTGAAGTTGCGGGCCCGATGGCCCTGACTGTTCACCTGCCCTGAATGACCGGTGGCGCACCTATCGGCCCGGTGGTGGCAGGGCAGCAGGGGGTGAACCAGCGCTGGGCCTTAGGGTTCCCCAATTGGCGCTGCGCACCAGGCCCTTGGGAGAGGCCCCCCTCCGGGCCAACCAGGTTAGGGTTGTCCCCAGCAGGGGGCAGGCCCGATCCGCCAGCTTGCGGGAGCGGAGGGCGGCCAGATGAAGGCGCTGGGGAGCGGAGCGTGGGCCCAAGCGCGTTTGGTGCGGGGTCTCGAATCGCCGGCTCGGAGGGCCCTGCCGTCTCGCTCCCACCCTGAATGACCGGCGGTGCCCATAGTGGAACGGGTGGCGGCGGGGCAGCAGGGTGACTCCGGTGCTGGGGCCGGGCTCCCACCCCGGCGTTGTGGATCCAGGCCCTTGGGAGGGGCCACTCGGTGCCGACCTAGGGTTAGTGTTAGGCCCCTTGGAGACCAGCTGACCCAACTGCCCAGCTGTACAGTGAGTGGCGAGCAGGCCGAGGTGAGGCAATGGCGAGGGAGCGTGGGCCAAAGCATATTGGTGCGGGGACATTCGAAGGTTGCTGGGGGCTCGGAGGGCCCTGCCCGTTCTCCTGCCCTGAATGACCGGTGGCGCCCCTAGTCACCCGGGTGGCGGCGGGGCAGCAGGGTAAGTCAGGCGCTGGTGTCCGGTGGTCCCCAATCCCTGATGCGCTGCCCCAGGCCCCTTGGGAGGGCCCTCTGGGCGGACCTAGGTTAGGTTCAGGCACCGGAGGCCAGCAGGCCTGGTCCGCTGGCTGTGTGGCGAGCAGAGGGGTGGGCCAAGGTGAGGGCGCTGGCGAGCGGGAGCGTGGCCCAAGCGCTTGGCGCAGGTGTCCTTCGAATGTCGCCAGGGACCTCGGAGTGCCCAGCCCGCTCTCCGACCTGAATGACCGGCGTGCCCCTAGCAGACCGGGTTGGCAGGGCGGCAGGGTAAGTCCCGCACTGGTGCTCAAGGGTCCCCAATCTCCAGCGTGGTGGCCCCAGGCCCCTTGGGAGGTCAGGTCCTTGGGGGCCAACCTAGGGTTAGGGTAGCCCCCAGGTGGCTGGCAGGCCCGATCCGCCGGCTGTGCAGCGAGCGGAGGGGCGGGCCGAGGTGAGGGCTCTGTGAGGCCGGAGCGTGGGCCCAAGCATTTTGGAGCCGGGTGGCCTTTGAAGGTCACCGAGCTCGGAGGGCTCCTGGCCTTCTCCCGCCATGAATGACCGCAGCGCCCCTAGCGGCCCGGTGGTGGCGGGTGGCAGGTGAGTCTGGCGCTGGGGCTCGGGGTCCCCAATCCCGCGTGGGCCCCAGGCCCCATGGGTGGGCCCCTGGGGGCCACGTAGGCTAGGTTAGCCCAAAGGCAGGCAGGCCCGATCCTCTGGCTGTGCTGGGAGTGGAGGGGCGGGCCAGGAAGGGCGCTGGCATGCGGGAGCATGGGCCAGCGGGTTTTGGCACTCCGCCTTCGAAGGTCACTGGGGCTCAGAGGGCCCTGCCCGTTTCTCCCACTCCTGAATGACGGGCTGTGCCCCTAGCCACCTGGGTGCAGGCGCGCTGGCAGTGTGAGTCCGGAGCTGGGGCTCAGGGGTCCCCACTGCGGGTGTGGTGGCACCAGGCCCCTTGGGAGGGTCTCGGGCCGACCTAGGGTTAGGGTTAGCCCAAAGGAGGCAGGCAGGCCCGATCCGCCGGATGTGTAGCATGTGGTGGGGCTGGCCGAGGTGAGGGCGCCGGCGAGCGTGAGCGTGAGCTCCAGCATTTTTGGCGCAGGGCCTTCGAAGGTCACCGGGGCCGTAGAGGGCCATGCCCGCTCTCCCGCCCGACCAGGCGGCGCCTAGGCCCAGGTCGTGGCGGACGACAGCGTGAGTCTGGAGCTGGGGCTCGGGCGTCCAAATGCCCCGGGCGTGGTCGCCAGGCCCCTTGGGAGGGGACCCTCAGGGGCCAGTCGAGGGTTTGGAGTTAGCCCCAGGGGGCCGGCAGGACGCGATCTGCCAGCTGTGCCACGTGCG
>NW_024423676.1:34941-52351 GCF_017311325.1 Ursus maritimus
AAGGGGCTGACCGAAGTGAGGGTGGTGGCGAGCAGGAGCGTGGGCCCAAGTGTTTTGGCGCGGGGGGCCTTTGAAGGGCGCCAGGGGCTCAAAGGACCCTGCCCGTTCTCCCGCCCTGAATGACCGGTGGTACCCCTAGTGGCGCGGGTGGCATCGGGGCGGAAGGGTGAGTCCGGGCTGGAGTCGGGAGTCCCCAATCATCGGCGTTGCGGCACCAGCCCCCTTGGGAAGGGCCCTTCGGGGGCCAACCTAGGGTTAGGGTTAACCCCCAGGAGGCCCACAGCCCTGTTCTGCCGGCTGTGCTTTGAGCGGAGGGGTGGTCCGAGGTGAGGGCGCAGGCGAGCGGGAACGTGGGCCCAAGTGCTTTGGAGCGGGGGGCGTTCGAAGGTCGCTGGGGGCTCGGAGGGCCCTGACCGTTCTTCCGCCCTGAATGACCAACGGCGTCCCTAGTGGCCTGGGTGGCAGCGAGGTGGCAGGGAGAGTCCGGCGCTGGGGCTCCGGGGTCCCCAATCCCCGGCGTTGTGGCGATAGGTCGCTTGGGATGGGCCCCTAGGTGGCCGACCTTGGGTGAGGGTTAGACACCAGGAGGCCAGCAGGCCCAATCCGCCAGCTGTGCGGTGAGCAGAGGGGTGGGCCGAGGTGAGGGCACTGGCGAGCGGGAGCATGGGCCCAAACGTTTTGGCGTGGGGGGCCTTCGAAGGTCACCGGGGGCTCAGAGGACCCTGCCCGTTCTCCCGCCCTGAATGACCGGCAGCATCCCTAGAGGCCCGGGTGTCAGCGGGGCAGCAGTGTGAGTCCGGCGCCTGGGTGCAGGGGTCCCCAATCACCGGCATTGCAGAGCCCGGCCCCTTGGAGGGAACCCTCGAGGGCTGACCTAGGTTTAGGGTTAGGCTCAAGGAAGCCGACAGGTCCCATCCACCAGCTGTGCGGCGAGCGGATGGGCGGGCTGAGGTGAGGCCGCTTGCGAGAAGGAGCATGGGTCAAAGCGTTTTGGCACTGTGGGCCTTCGACTGTCACCGTGGGCTCGGAGGGCCTTGCCCGTTCTCCTGCCCTGAATGACTGGTGGCACCCCTAGCAGCCCGGGTGGCGGCGGGGTGGCAGGGTGAGTCCGTCGCTGGGTCTCGGGGGTCCCCAATCCCCAGCGTTGTGGCTCCAGGCCCCTTGGGATGGGCCCCTCGGGGGCCGACCTAGGGTTAGGGTTAGGCTCCAGGCGGCTGGCAGGCCTGATCTGCCGGCTGTGTGGTGAGCGAGGGGCGGGCCGAGGTGAGGGCGCTGGCGAGGGGGATCGTGGGCCCAAGCGTTTTGGGCTAGGGAGGCCTTCGAAGGTCGCCGGAGGCTCGTAGCGCCCTACCCGTTCTCCCACCCTGAATGACCGGCGGCGCCCCTAGCTGCCCGGTTGGCAGCGGGGCAGCAGGGTGACTCCAGCGCTGGGGCATGGGGGTCCCCAATCCCTGGCATTGCGGCACCAGGCCACTTGGGCCGGGCCCCTCAGGGGCCGACCTAAGGTTATGGTTAGCCCCCAGGAAGCCGGCAGGCCCGATCTGCTGGCTGTGTGGCGAGCAGAGAGGCGGGCCGAGGTGAGGGCGCTGGCGAGCGGGAGCATGGGCCCAAGCTTATTGGCGAGGGGGGCCTTCAAAGGTCGCCGGGGCTTGGAGGGCCTTGCAAGTTCTCCAGCCCTGAATGACCATAGGGGCCCGAGGCGGCCGATCTCGGGTTAGGGTTAGCCCCCTGGAGGCCCCAAGGCCCATTTCGCCAGCTGTGCGGTGAGAGAAGAGACAGTCTGAGTTCTGGACGCTGGCGAGCGGGAGCGGGGGCCAAGCGTTTTGGCGCAGGGAGCCTTTGAAAGTCGCCGGGGGTTCAGAGGACCGTGTCCATTCTCCTTCCCTGAATGACCCGCAGCGCCCCTAGAGGCCCGGGTGGCGGCGTGTAGGCAGGGTGACTCCTGCGCTGGGGTTCGGGAGTCCCCAGTCCCCGGCGTTGCTGCGCCAGGCCCCTTGGGACGGGCCCCTTGTAGGCCGACCTAGGGTTAGGGTTAACCCCCAGGAGGCCACCAGGCCCGATCCACTGACTGTGCTGCGAGCAGAGGGGCGGGCTGAGGTGAGAGCGCTGGCGAGCGGGAGCATGGGCCCAAGCGTATTGGCGTGGGGGGCCTTCGAAGGTCGCCGGTGGCTCGGAGGGCCCTGCCCGTTCTCACGCCATTAATGACCGTCGTGTCCCTCGCTGCCTGGGTGGTGGCGGATTGGCAGGGTGAGTAAGGCGCTGGTGTTCTGGAGTCCCCAATCCCCGGTGCTGCGGTGCCAGGCGCCTTGGGAGGGGCCCCTTGGGACCGACCTAGGGTTAGGGTTAGCCCCGGTAGGGTGGTAGGCCCGATCCGCTGGCTGTGCGGCGAGCAGAAGGGTGGGCTGAGGTGAGGGCGCTGGTGAGCGGGAGCGTGGGCCCAAGCATTTTGGCGCGGGGGGCCTTCGAAGGTCAACGGGGGCTCGGAGGGGCCCACCCATTCTCCCGCCCTGAATGACCGGCGGCGCCAGTAGCCACCCGGGTGGTGGCGGGGCAGCAGGGTGACTCTGGCGCTGGGGTTCGGGGGTCCCCAATCACCGGCGTTGCAGCGCCAGTCCCCTAGGAGGGGCCCCTCAGGGACCGACCTTGGGTTAGGGTTAGCCCCCAAGAGGCCAGAAGCCTCAATCCACCAGCTGTGCGGCGAGTGGAGGGGCGGGCCGAGGTGTGGGCGCCAGCGAGTGGGAGCGTGGGCCTCAGCGGGCACGGGAGGTCTTCGGAAGTCGCTGGGGGCTCGGAGGGCCCTGCCTGTTCTCCCGTTCTGAATGACTGCCGGCGCCCTAGCGGCCCGGGTGGTGACGGGGCGGCAAGGTGAGTCGGCGCTGGGGCTTGGGGGTACCCAATTCTCGGCGTTGCGGTGCCAGGCCCCTTGGGACAGGCCCCTCGGGGGCAAACCCAGGGTTAGTGTTAGTCCCATAAGGCCAGCAGGCCCGATCCGCCGGCTGTGCGGCGAGCGGAGGGGCGGGCCGAGGTGAGGGCACTGGCGAGCAGGAGCGTGGGCCCAAGCGTTTTGGTGCGGGGGGCCTTCAAAGGTCGCCAGGGGCTGGAGGGCCCTGCAGATTCCTCCCCGCGTGAATGACCATCGGTGCCCTCGTACTGACACCTAGGTTAGGTTAGCCCCAGGAAGCTGACAGGTCCGATCCGCTGGCTGTGGGAGAGCGGATGGGCAGGCCGAGTGACCGCTGGCGAGCGGAGCATGGGTCCAAGCGTTTTGGCGAGGTGGCCTTCGATCTGTCGCCGGGGGCTTGAGGGCCCTGCAAGTTCTCCGCTCTGAATGACCGGCGGCGCCCCTAGCGCGCCCGGGTGGCAGCGGGCGGCAGGGTGAATCGGCACTGGGGCTCGAAGATCCCAATCCCGCGTTGCGGCGCAGGCCCCGGGAGAGCCCTGGGGCCGACCTACGGTTAGCGTAGCTCCCCAGGAGGCAAGCAGGCATGATCCGGCAGGTGTGTGGCGAGTGGCGGCGGCCTAGGTTTGAGTGCTGGCCGAACAGGGCAGGGCCCAAAGCGTTTTGGGTGTGGAGGGCCTTGGGTTTCCGGGTCTCGGAGGGCCTCAAGTTTTCCACCCTGAATGACCGGCGAGTGCGGAGCAGCCCGGGTGGCGGTAGGGGGCGGGGTGAGTCCAGAGCTGTGGCTCCTGGTCCCCAATCCTGGTGTTGCGGCGCCTGGCGAGAAGGGCCACTCAGGGGCCGACCTAGGGTTAGGGTTAGGCCACAGGAGGCCGGCAGGCCCGAACCGCCTGCTGTGCGTGGAGCGGAGGGGCGGGCCAAGGTGAGGGCGCTGGCGAGCAGGACTGCAGGCCCAAGCGTTTTGGCGCGGGGAGCCTTCGAAGTTTGCTCTGGGCTCGAAGGACACTCCGCTTCTCCCGCCCTGAATAACCGGCGGCCCCTAGCGACCCGGGTGTCAGCGGGGCGGCAAGAAGTGAGATCCGGAGCTGGCGCTCGGGGTCCCCAATCCCCGGCGTTGGGGCACCAGGCCCCTTGGGAGGGGCCCCTTAGGGGTCGATCTAGGGTTACGGTTAGCCCCCATGAGGATGGTGGATCCAATCAGCGGCTGTGCGGCACGAGGAGGGTTGGCCCAAGGTGTGGGCACTGGCAAGACTGAGCATGAGCTCAAGCGTTTTAGCGCGGGGGGCTTTCCAAGGTCTGCGGGGCTTGGAGGGCCCTGCAAGTTCTCCCGCTCTGAATGACCGGCGGCGCCCCTAGCGGCCCGGGTGGCAGCGGGGCGGCAGGGTGAGTCCGGCGCTGGGGCTCGTAGGTCCCCAATCCCCGGCGTTGCGGCGCCAGGCCCCTTGGGAGGGGCCCCTTGGGGGGGGACCTAGGGTTAGTGTTAGCCCCCAGGAGGACTGCAGGCCCGATCCGCCGGCTGTGCGGCGAGCGGAGGGGGGCGGGCCTAGGTGTGGGCACTGGCGATCGGGAGCGTGGGCCCAAGCGTTTTGGCGAGGGAGGTCTTTGGAAGTCGCCGGGGGCTCTGAGGGCCCTGCCTGTTCTCCCGTTCTGAATGACTGCCGGCGCCCTAGCGGCCCGGGTGGTGACGGGGCGGCAGGGTGATTCCGGCGCTGGGGCTCGTGGGTACCCAATACTTGGCGTTGCGGCGCCAGGCCCCTTGGGAGAGGCCCCTCAGGCCCAACCTACAGTTAGCGTTAGCCCCCAGGAGGCCGGCAGGCACGATCCGTCAGGTGTGCGGCGAGCGGCGGGGCAGGCCTAGGTTTGGGTGCTGGCGAACAGGATCATGGGCCCAAACGTTTTGGTGTGGGGGGCCTTCGAAGGTTTCCGGGGTCTCAGAGGGCCCTGCTCCTTCTCCTGCCCTGAATGAAAGGGCAGTGCCGGTAGCGGCCGGGTGGCGGTAGGGGGGCGGGGTGAGTCCGGACTGCCACTCATGGTCCCCAATCCCCAGCGTTGCGGCTCCAGGCCTTGGGAGGGGCCACTCGGGGGCCAACCTAGGGTTAGGGTTAGGCCACAGGAGGCCGGCAGGCTGGATCCGCCATCTGTGAGGCGAGCAGAGGGGCGGGCCGACGTGAGGGCGCTGGCGAGCGGGAGCGTAGGCCCAAGCATTTTGGTGCAGCGGGCCTTTGAAAGTCGCCGGGGGCTCGGATGGGCCTGCCCCTTCTCCCGTCCTGAATGACTGGCGGCCCCCCTAGCGGCCCGGGTGACGGAAGGGCGGTAGGGTGAGTCCAGCGCTGGGTTTAGGGGGTCCCCAACCCCGGCGTTGCGGCGCCAGACCCCTTGGGAGAGGCCCTTCCGGGGCCGACCTAGGGTTAGGGTTAGCCCCCAGGAGGCCTGCAGGCCCGATCCGCCGGCTCTGCGGCGAGCGGAGCGGTGGGCAGAGGTCAGGGCGCTGGCGAGCGGGGCATGCGCCCAAGTGTTTTGGCACAGGGGGCCTTCGAAAGTCGCCAGGGGCTTGAAGGGCCCCGCCCGTTCTTCCGCCCTGAATGACCGGCGATGCCCTATTGGCCCAGGTGGCAACGGGGCAGCAGGTGAGTCCAGCTCTGGGGCTCGGGGGTCCCCACTCTCCGGCGTTTTGGCGCCAGGCCCCTTTGGAAGGACCCCTCAGGGGCCGAACTAGGGTTAGCGATAGGCCCCAGGAGGACGGCAGGCCCAATCCGCTGGCTCTGTGGTGAGCGGAGGGGCGGGCTGAGGTGAGGGCGCTGCCGAGCGGGAGCGTGGGCCCAAGCGTTCTGTCGCAGGGGCCTTCGAAGGTCACCGGGGGCTTGTAGGGCCCTGGCCGTTCTCCCGCCCTGAATGCCAGTCGGTGCCCCTAGCGAGCCGGGTGGCGTCGGGGCAGAAGGGTAAGTCAGGCGCTGGGGCTCCGGGGTACCCTATCCCCGGCGTTGCGGCGCAAGGCTACTTTGGAGGGTCCCCTTGGGGGCCGACCTAGGGTTAGGGTTAGCCCCAAGGAGGCCGACAGGCCCGATCCGCTAGCTGTGTGGCGAGCGGAGGTGCGGGCTGAGGTGAGGGCGCTGGCGAGCGGGAGCGTGGGCCCAAGCGTTTTGGCGCGGGGGGACTTCGAAGGTCACCGTGGCCTCATAAGGCCCTGCCTGGTCTCATGCCCTGAATGACCGGCAGCGCCCCTAGCGGCCCGGGTGGCGGTGGGGCGGCAGGGTGAGTCCAGCGCTGGGGCTCGGGGTTCCCCAATCCCCGGCGTTGCGGCGCCAGGCCCCTTGGGATGGGCCCCTCAGGGGCCGACCTAGGGTTAGGGTTAGGCCCAACGAGGCCTGCAGTCCTGATTCATCGAGTCTGCGGCGAGCGGAGGTTCGGACTGAGGTGAGGGCACTGTCGAGCGGGAGCGTGGGCCCAAGTGTTTTGGCGCGGGAGGCCTTCGATGGTCGCCGGGGGCTCAGAGGGCCCTGCCCATTCTCCTGCCCTGAATGACCGGCGGCGCCCCTAGCGGCCCGGGAGGTGGCAGGGCTGCAGTGTGAGTCCGTCACAGGGGCTCGGGGGTCCCCAATCCCAGGAGTTCCTGCACCAGTCCCCTTGGGAGTGGCCCCTTGGGGACACACCTAGGTTTAGGGTTAGCCCCCAGGAGGTGGGCAAGCCCAATCTGCTGGCTGTGCGGCGAGCAGAGGGGAGGGCCGAGGTGAGGCCGTTGGTGCGCAGGAGTGTGGGCCCAAGCGTTTTGGCACGGTAGGCTTTTGACTGTCGCCGCGGGCTCGGAGGTCCCTGCCCTTTCTTATGCCCTGAATGACCGGGAGCGCCTCTAGTGGCCCGGGTGGCGGCGGGGTGACAGGGTGAGTCCGGTGCTGGGGCCCGGGGGTCTCCAATCCCCAGCATTGCGGCACTAGGCCCCTTGGGAGGGGCCCCTCAGGAGCCGACCTAGGGTTAGGGTTAGGTCACAGGAGGCAGGCAGGCCCGATCCGCTGGCTGTGCGGTGAGCGGAAATGCGGGCTGAAGTGAGGGAGCTGGTGAGCGGGTCGTGGGCCCAAGCATTTTTGCGCGGGGGGCCTTCGACTGTCTTTGCGGGCTCGGAGGGTCCTGCCAATTCTCCTGCCCTGAATGACCAGCGGCGCCTCTAGTGGCCCGGGTGACAGTGGGGCTGCAGTGTAAGTCTGGACCTGGGGCTCGGGGGTCCACAATCCCCAGCGTTGCGGCGCCAGGCCATGTGGGACAGGCCCCTCGTGGGCCGACCTAGGGTTCGGGTTAGCCCCCAGGAGGGGGGCAAGCCCGATCCGCCGGTTGTGCGGCGAGCAGAGGGTCGGGCCATGGTGAGACCACTGGCGAGCTGGAGCGTGGGCCCAAGCGTTTTGGCGCGGAAGACCTTCGAACATCGCCGGGGGCTTGGAGGCCCTGCCCGTTCTCTCACAATGATTTACCGGTGGCGCCCCTAGGGCCTGGGTGGCAGCAGGGCGGCAGGGTGAGTCTGGTGCTGGGGCTCGAAGATCCCCAATCCCCGGCATTGCGGTGCCAGGTCCCTTGGGAGGGGCTCCTCGGGGGCCGACCTACGGTTAGGGTTAGCCCCCAGGAGGCTGGCAGGCACAATCCGGCAGGTGTGCAGCTAGCGGAAGGGTGGGCCTAGGTTTGGGTGCTGGAGAAAGGGAGTATGGGCCCAAACGTTTTGGCGTGGGGTGCCTTCGAGGGTTTCTGGGGTCTTGGAGGGCCCTGCTCGTTCTCCCGCCCTGAATGACCGGCAGCGCCGGTAGCAGCCCAGGTGGCAGTAGGGCGGCGGTGTGAGTCCAGAGTTGGGGCTCGGGGTCCCCAATACCCGGTGTTGCGGCGCCAGGCCCTTGGGAGGGGCCACTCGGGGGCCGACCTTGTGTTAGGGTTAGCCCCCAAGAGGCCGGAAGCCTCAATCTGCCAGCTGTGCTGCAAGCAGAGCGGCAGGCAGAGATGAGGTTGCTGGCAAGCGGGCGCGTGGGCCGAAGCGTTCTGGCGTGGGGGCATTTGAAGGTATCTGGGGGCTCAGAGGGCCCTGCCCGTTCTCCCACCCTGAATGACCGGCGGTGCCCCTAACGACCTGGGTGACGGCAGGGCGACAGCGTGAGTCCGGCGCTGGTGCTCGGGGGTCCCCAATCCTTGGTGTTGCGGCGCCAGGCCCCTTGGGAGGGGCCCCTCGGGGGCCGACCTAGGGTTAGGGTTAGCCCCCAGGAAGCCGGCAGGCCCGATACGCTGGCTCTGCGGCAAGCGTAGTGGTGGGCCGAGGTGAGAGCACCGCCAAGCGGGAGCGTAGGCCCAAGCGTTTTGGCGTGGGGGCCTCAAAGATTGCTGGGGGCTCAGAGGGCCCTGCCCGTCTCCCGCCCTGAATGACCGGCGGTGCCCCTAGGGGCTCGGGTGGTGGCAGGGTGGCAGGGTGAGTCCGTCGCTGGGGCTCGGAGGTCCCCAATCCCCAGCGTTGCGGCGCCAGGCCCCTTGTGAGGGGCCCCTCAGTGGCCGAACAAGGGTTAGGGTTAGCACCCAGGAGGCTGCAGGCCCCATCCGTTGGATGTGCCGCAAGCAGAGGGGTGGGCCCAGGGGAGGGCGCTGGCGAGCGGGAGCGTGGGCCCAAGCGTTTTGGCACAGGGGGCCTTTGAAGTTCGCAGGGGGCTCGGAGGGCCCGGCCTGTCTCCCGCCATGAATGACCAGCAGCGCCCCTAGGGGCTCGGGTGGTGGCCGGGCGGCAGGGTGAGTCCAGCGCTGGGGCTCGGGGGTCCTCAATCCCCGGCGTTGCGGCACCAGGCCACTTGGGAGCGGCCCCTCCGGAGCCGACCTAGGGTTAGGGTTAGCCTCAAGGAAACCGGCAGGTTCAATCCGCTGGCTGTGCAGCGAGCTGATGGGCGGGCTGAGGTGAGGCCGCTGGCAAGCGGGAGCATGAGTCAAAGCGTTTTGGGGCGGTGGGCCTTCGACTGTCGATGCGGGCTCGGAGGGCCTGCCCATTCTCCTCCCTGAATGACCGGCGGCGCCTCTAGCTACCTGGGTGACTGCGGGGCTGCAGTGTGAGTCTGGACGTGGGGCTCGGGGGTCCACAATCCCCAGTGTTGCAGCATCAGGCCACTTGGGACAGGCCCCTCGTGGGCCGACCTAGGGTTCGGGTTAGCCCCCAGGAGGGCAGCATGCCCAATCCGCCGGTTGTGCGGTGAGCAGAGGGGCAGGCGTGGTGAGACCGCTGGCGAGTGGGAGCGTGGGCCCAAGCATTTTGGCGCGGAAGACCTTCGAAGGTCGCCGGGGGCTCGGAGGCCCTGCCCATTCTCTCACAATGAATTACTGGCGGCGCCCCTAGGGCCCGGGTGGCAGCAGGGTGGTGGGGTGAGTCCGAAGCTGGGGCTCGGGGGTCCCCAATCCCAGACGTTGCGGTGCCAGGCCCCTTGGAAAGGGCCCCTCGGGGGCCGACCTAGGATTAGGGTTAGCCCCCAAGAGGCTGGCAGGCTCGATCCACCAGCTGTGCATCGAGCGGAGGGGCGGGCTGACGTGAGGGCGCTGGCGAGCGGGAGCGTGGGCCCAAGCGTTTTGGCGCGGGGGGCCTACGAATCTCACCGGGCCTCGGAGGGCCCTGCAAGTTCTCCCACCCTGAATGACCATCGGTACCCCTCGCGGCCTACCTAGGGTTAGGGTTATACCCCAGGAAGGCTGGCAGGCCCGATCCGCCGGCTGTGCGGCGAAGGAGGGTTGGGCTGAGGTGATGGCGCTGGCGAGTGGGAGCGTGGGCCCAGGCGTTTTGGCACGGGGGGCCTTCGAAGGTCAACGAGGGCTCGGAGGGGCCTGCCCCTTCTCCCGCCCTGAATGACCGGCGGCGCCTGTAGGGGCCCGGGTGGTGGCGGGGCAGCATAGTGACTCCGTCGCTGGGGCTCGGGGGTCACCAATCACCGACGTTGTGGCCCCAGTCCCCTAGGAGGGGCCTCTCGGGGGCCAACCTTGGGTTAGGGTTAGCCCCCAAGAGGCCGGAAGCCTCAATCCGCCAGCTGTGTGGCGAGCAGAGGGGCAGCCCGAGGTGTGGGCGCTAGTGAGCAGGAGCGTGGGCCCAAGCATTTTGGCGCAGGGGGTCTTCGAAAGTTGCCGGGGGCTCGGAGGGCCCTGCCCGTTCTCCCGTCCTGAATGACTGCTGGCGCCCTAGCGGCCCGGGTGGTGGGGGGGCGGTAGGGTGAGTCCGGCGCTGGGGCTCAGGGGTACCCAATCCTCGGCGTTGTGGCACCAGGCCCCTTGGGACAGGCCCCTCGGGGGTAAACTCAGGGTTAGCGTTTAGCCACCGCTGTGAGGCGAGGGGTACCCAATCCTCGGCGTTGCGGCACCAGGCCCCTCGGGACAGGCCCCTCGGGGGTAAACTCAGGGTTAGCGTTAGCCACCGCTGTGAGGCGAGTGGAGGGGCGGGCCAAGGTGAGCCCGCTGTCGTAGGAGCGTGGCCTGGGCTAGCGCTTGTGGCGCAGGGGCTCTCAATGGTCGCGGGTCAGAGGGCCCTGCCCGCTCTCCACATCCCTGAATGACCGGGCGGCGCCTTAAGGTCCCGGTGAGGCAGTGGCAGCTGTGAGTCCACACCGGGCAGCTCCAGGGTCCCCAATCCCAGGAAAGTGTCCTTTACACAGTCCCTTGGGAGTTGCCCCTGGGGACCCACTCAGGTTTAGGTTTTAGCCCCAGGAGGCCAGCAGGCCCGATCCGCCCTGCGTGGCGGCGATTTGCTGAGGAGGGCTGGAGGCGAGGGCGCTGGGCGATCGAGCAGGGCCCAAACGTTTTGTTGTGGGGGCGGCTCAGCGTCGCCGGGGCTCAGGACGGGCTCCTAGATGTTCCTTGGCCCTGACATGACTGGTGGAGTCCCTAGCGCCCAGTGGCAGCGGGCGACAGGGATACTTGTGCTGTGGTTTGGGAGTCCCTAATCCCCGCAGCGCGCTGCACCAGGCCCTTGGAAGTGGGCCCCCAAGGGCGCCTAACTAGGTTAGGTTAGCCCCCCAGGAGGCCAGCAACCGATCTGCCGGTTGTGCGGTGAGGAGGGGGCGGCTGAGGTGAGACCCACTGGCGAGTGGGAGCGGAACCAAGCGCTTGTTGCGGAAGATCTCGAGGCTGTCTCTGGGGGGTTCGGAGGCCCCTGCCCTGTTCTCTCTCAATGTACCGAGGGCTCCCCTAGGCCCTGGTAGCAGAGGGGTGGGCGGGGAGAGTCTGGTGCTGGTCGCGGGGCCTCCACTCAGCGTTGAGGCGCCAGGCCATCTGGGAGGGGACGCTGTGGGGGCCAACATGGAAAGTTAGGTTCGTGTTGTCATGAGGCTCGGCAGAGGCCTAATCCACCAGCTGTGCGGAGAGCTTGGAGGGGCGGGCCGAGGTGAGGCTCCTATCGAGATGGAGTGTGTCCAGCATTCTTTGGTGCTGGGGGCCTATGAAGGTTCAGCTCAGAAGGTCCCTGCCCGCGCTCTCCGATGAATGACCGGTGCGCCCGCAGCGCCCAGGTGGTGGCTGGTGGTGGCAGGGTGAGTCCAGTACTGGGTCTCTTTCCCGACCCCTTATGCTTTGAGCAACGCATGCTCCTCTTGGGAAGGGCTCTCTCAGGGGCTGACTAGAGCTTAGGTTAGCTCACGAGGCCTAGGCAAGCCTCATCCGCAGCGTTCGGGTGAGCGGAGGGCGGGCCGAGGTGAGGGCGCTGGCGAGTGGAGCATGGCCCTAAGTGGCACGGGGGACTCTCTCGACATGTTCGCCGGGGCTCTCAGGAGGTCCCGTCCATCTCTTCCGCCCTGAATGAACGGCGGTCCAGTGGCCTGGAGCAGGGGGCGGCAGGGTGAGTCTGGCGCTTAGTGCTCGAAAGTGTCCCCTAATCCGGCAGAGTGTGGAGCACCAGGCCCCTTGGAAGGGCCTCGGGCTGGGATGCTGGGATCTCGTTAGCCCCAGGAACGGCAGTCCCATCCGCCAGCTGTGCAGTGAGCGGTGGGCTAGCGATTGGGGCGGGCCTGAGCAGCGGAGCATGGGCCCAAGTGCTTTGGGCCTGGGGGCTCAGTCACTGGGGTTGGAGGTCCTGCCCGGCTCTCTCGCACGAAGTACCGCGGAGCCACTCGCGGGCTCTCGGGTGGCGTTGCAGGGGCGGCAGGGTGAGTCCGGCGCTGGGTCTCGGAGGGTCTCAATCCCCGGCGCGCGCAGGCCTCTTGAAGGGGCCGGGGCCTCACTTTAGGGTTAGGTTAGGCCCCCAGAGGTTCGAGTGAAGGCGCCTGATCTCGGCTGGTTGTGCAGCAAGCGGAGTGGCGGGCTGAGGTGAGACTACTGGCGTCCGGGAGCGTGGGCTGAAGCGTTTTGGCGCGGGGGGCCTTCGAAAGTCGCCGGGGGCTCATAGGGCCCTTCCCGCTCTCCCGCCCTGAATGATCGGCGGTGCCCCTAACGGCCCGGATGGCGGCAGGGTGGAAGCGTGAGTCCGGCGCTGGTCCCCAGTACCCGGCGTTGGGGCGCCAGTCCCCTTGGGAGTGGCCCCTCTGGGGCCGACCTAGGGTTAGGGTTAGCCCCCAGGAGACGGGCAGGCTCAATCCGCTGGCTGTGCGGTGAGTGGAGGGTTGGGCCGAGGTGAGGCCCTGACGAGTGGGAGCGTGGGCCCAGGCGTTTTGGCGCGGGGGGCCTCGAAGGTCAATGGGGACTCGGAGGGCCCTGCCCATTCTCCTGCCCTGAACGAACGGCAGCGCCACTAGCGGCCTGGGTGGCGGCGGGGCAGCAGGGTGACTCCAACACCTGGGCTCGGGGGTCCCAAAACACCGGCGTTGCGGCGCCAGTGCCCTAGGAGGGGCCCCTCGGGGGCCGACCTTTGGTTAGGGTTAGCCTCCAAGAGGCCGGAAGACTCAATCCACCAGTTGTGCGGCGAGCGGAGGGGCGGGTCAAATGTGGGCGTTAGCGAGCGGGAGCATGGGCCCAAGCGTTTTGGCGCTGGGGGTCTTCGAAAGTCGCCGGGAGCTCATAGGGCCCTTCCCGCTCTCCCGCCCTGAATGATCGGCGGTGCCCCTAACGGCCCGGATGGCGGCAGGGTAGAAGCGTGAGTCCGGCACTGGTGCTCGGGGGTCCCCAACACCCGGCGTTGGGGCGCCAGTCCCCTTGGGAGTGGCCCCTCTGGGGCCGACCTAGGGTTAGGGTTAGCCCCCAGGAAGCTGGCAGTCCCGATATGCTGGCTCTGCGACAAGCGTAGGGCGGGCCGAGGTGAGAGCATCGCCAAGTGGGAGCATGGGCCCAAGCATTTTGGCGCGCAGGGTCTTCGAAAGTCACAGAGGGCTCATAGGACCCTGCCCGCTCTCCCGCCCTGAATGACTGGCGGTGCGCCTAGCAGCCCGGTGACAGCGGGGCAGCAGGGTGAGTCCAGCGCTGGGGCTCAGTGGTCCCCAATCCCCGGCGTTGCGGCGCCAGGCCCCATGGGAGGGGCTCCTAGGGGGCCGACCTAGGCTTAGTGTTAGTCCCAGAAGGCCGGCAGGCACGATCTGCTGGCTGTGCGGTGAGCGTAGGGCCGGGCCGAGGTGAGGGCGCTGGCGAGCGGGAGCGTGCGCCCAAACATTTTAGAGTGCGGGGCCTTCGAATGTCGTCGGGGTTCGGAGGGCCCTGCACGTTCTCGCGCCCTGAATGACCTGCGGCGCCCCTAGCGGCCTGGGTGGCGGCGAGGCGGCAGGGTGACTCCGGCCCTGGGGCGCCAGGTTCCCCAATCCCTGGCGTTGTGGAGCCAGGCCCCTTGTGAGGGGCCCCTCAGGGGCCGAACAAGGGTTAGGGTTAGCACCCAGGAGGCTGGCAGGCCCCATCCGTCTGATGTGCGGCGAGCGGAGGGACAGGCTGAGGTGAGGGCGCTGGTGAGTGGGAGCGTGGGCCCAAGCGTTTTCTCGCGGGGGGCCTTCGAAGTTCGCAGGCGGCTCGGAGGGCCCTGCCCGTCTCCCGCTCTGAATGACCATCGGCGCCCCTAGGGGCTTGGGTTGCGGCGGGGCAGCAGGGTGAGTCCGGCGCTAGGTTCAGGGGTCCACAATCCCTGCCGTTGCAGTGCCAGGCCCCTTGGGAGTAGCCCCTTGGGGGCCGACCTAGGGTTAGGGTTAGCCCCCAGTAGGCCCGCAGGCCTGATCCGCCATCTGTGCGTCGAGTGAAGCAGCGGGCCGAGGTGAGGGCGCTGGTGAGCGGAAGCGTGGGCCCAAGCGTTTTGGTGTGGGGGGCCTTAGAAATTCACCAGGGGCTCAGAGGGCCTTGTCCGTTCTCCCTCCCTGAATGACCGGTGGCGCCCCTAGTGGCCCGGGAGGTGGCGGGGTGGCAGGGTGAGTCCGGCGCTGGGGCTAGGTGGTCCCCAATCCCAGGTGTTGAGGCACCAGGCCTCTTGGGAGGGGCCCCTTGGGGGCTGACCTAGTGTTACCGTTAGTCCCAGGAGGCCGGCAGGCATGATCTGCCCACTGTGCGGCGAGCAGAGGGGCGGGCCGAGATGAGGCCGCTGGCTAGTGGGAGCATGGGCCCAAGCGTTTTGGTGTGGGGTGCCTTCGAACGTCCATGGGGGCTCAGAGGGCCCTGCCCATTCTCCCGCCCTGAATGAACGGTGGCGCCCCTAGCGGCCCGGGTGGTGGGGGGGCGGCAGGTTGACTCCGGCGCTTGGGCTTGGGGGTCTCCAATCCCCAGGGTTGCGGCGCCAAGCCCTTTGGGAGGGGCCCCTCTGAAGGTGACCTAGGGTTATTGTTAGCCCCCAGGAGGCGGGCAGGCCCCATCCGCTGGCTGTGTGGCGAGCAGTGTAGGGAGCCGAGGTGAGTGCGTGGGGTAGGGGGATCTTGGGCCCAAGTGTTGTGGCCCGGGGGGGCCTCTGAAGGTCGCTGTGGGCTTAGGGGGGCCTGCCTCTTCTCCCGCTCTGAATGCTCTACAGGGCCTAGAGGAGCCTGGGTTGTGGCATGGCGGCAGCCTGAGTCAGGTGCTGGGACTTGGGGGTCCTGAATCCTAGGCGCTGTGGCGCTAAGGCCCCTTGGGAGTGGGCCCCTTGGCTGCCGACCTAGGGTTAGGGTTAGCCCCCAGAAGGCCGGCAGCCCCGATCTGCAGGCTGTGTGTCGAGAGTAGGGGCGAGCCGAGGTCAGTGCACTGGATAGCGGGAGCGTGGGCCCCAGCATTTTGGCGAAGGGGTCCTTCGTCGCCGGGGCTCGGAGGGCCCTGCCCGTTCTCCCACCCTGAATGACCGGCGGTGCCCCTAGCAGCCCGGGTGGCGGCAGACGGCAGGGTGAGTCCGGCACTGGGGCTCGGGGATTCCCAATCCCAGGTATTGCAGCGCCAGGCCCCTTGGGATCGGCCCCTTGGGGGCCGACCTAGTGTTAGGGATATCCCTCAGGAGGCCGGCAGGCCCGATTCCACTGTTGTGCCGCGAGTGGAGGGGCGGGCCGAGGTGAGATTGCTGTCAAGCGGGAGCGTGGGCCCAAGCATTTTGGCGCGGGGGACCTTCGAAAGCCACCGTGGCTCGGAGGACCCTGCCCGTACTCCCGCCTTGAATGACCAGCGGCGCCCTTAGCAGCCCTGGTGGCGGCGAAGCAGCATGGTGAGTCCAGCATGGAGGCTAAGGTGTCCCCAATCCTGGCGTTGCGGCACCAGGCCCCTTGGGAGGGGCCCCTTGGGGGTCGACCAGTGTTAGGGTTAGACCCCAGGAGGCCGGCAGGCCCAATCCGCCAGTTGTGTGGCAAGCGGAGGGGTGGGCTGAGGTGAGAGCGCTGGCGATCCGGAGCGAGGGCCAAAGCGTTTTGGCGTGGGGGGGCCTTCGAAGGTCGCCAGGGGCTCGGAGCGCCCTGCCCGTTCTCGGGCCCTGAATGACCGGCGGTGCCCCTAGCGGCCCGGGTGGCGGCAGTTGGCAGGGTGAGTCCAGCGCTGGGACTCGGGTGTCCCCAATCTCAGGCGTTGCTGTGCCAGGCCCTTTGGGCGAGGCCCCTCAGGGGCCAACCTAGGGTTAGGGTTAGCTTTAGGAGGCCGCCAGTCCTGATCCGCCGGTTGGGCGGCGAGTGTAGGGGTGGGCCGAGGTGAGGGCGCTGGTGAGTGGGAGCGTAGGACCCAGCATTTTGGTGCAGGGGGCCTTCGAAGGTCGCCAGGGACTCGGAGGGTCTGCCAGTTCTCCCGCCCTGAATGATCGGCGGTGCCCCTAGCAGGCCGGGTGGCGGTGGGGCGGCAGGGTGAGTCTGGCGCTGGGGCTCGGGGATCCAATTCATGGCGTTATGGCACCAGGCCCCTTGGGAAGATCTCCCCGAGGCAGACCTAGGGTTAGTGTTAGCCCCCAGGAGGCCAACAGGCCCGATTCGCCAGCTCTGCAGTGAGCGTAGAGGTGGTCTGAAATGAGGGCGCTCGTGAGCGAGAGCTTGAGCGCAAGCGTTTGGTGCGGGTGGCCTTTGAAGTTCGACGGGGGCTCAGGGGCCCTCCCCGTTCTCCCGCCCTGAATGACCTTCGGTGTCCTAGCGGTCCGGGTGGTGGCGGGGCATCAGGTTGAGTCTGGCGATGGGACAGGTGTCCCCAATCCCCAGCATTCTGGCGCCAGGCCCCTTGGGAGCGTATTCGCCTGTTGTGCGGCGAGCAGAGGGGCAGGTCGAGGTGAGGGCGCTGACGAGCTGGAGCGCGGGCCCATGCGTTTTGGCACGGGGGTCTTCGAAGGTCGCCGGGGGCTTGGAGGGCCCTGCCCGTTCTCCCGCCCTGAATGACCGGCGGCGCCCCTAGCGGCCCGGTAGCAGCGGGGCGGCAGGGTGAGTCCGGCGCTGGAGCTCAGGGGTCCCCAATCCCCGGCGTTGTGGCACCAGGGCCCTTGGGAGGGGCCCCTCGGGGGCTGACCTAGGGTTAGGATTAGCTTTAGGGGGCCGTCAGGCCCGATACGCCGGTTGGGCGGCAAGCGTAGGGGCGGGCCATTGTGAGGGCGCTGGCGAGCAGGAGCGTGGGCCCAAGCATTTTGGCGCGGGGGACCTTCGAAGGTCATCGGGGGTTCTTAGGGCCTTACCCGTTCTCCCGCCCTGAATGACCGGAGGGGCCCCCAGAGGCCGGCATCCTTAGTGGCCCGGGTGGTGGCGAGGCGGCATGGTGAGTCCGGCATGGAGGCTAAGGGTCCCCAATCCCAGCGTTGTGGCGCCAGGCCCCTTGAGAGGGGACCCCCGGGGGCAGACCTAGGGTTATGCTTAGAACCCAGGAAGCCCGAAGGCCCGATCTGCCAGCTGTGCGTTGAGCCGAGGGGCGGGCCGAGGTGAGGGCGCTATGGAGCGGGAGCGTGGGCCCATGCGTTTTGGCGCAGGGGGCCTTCGAAGGTCGCCGGGGGATCAGATTGTCCTGCCCGTTCTCCTCACTGAATGACTGGCGGCGCCCTTAGAGGCCCAGGTGGTGGCGAGGCGGCAGGGTAAGTCTGGCACTGGGGTTCGGGGTCCCCAATCCCCGGCGTTGCGACACCAGGCCCCTTGGGAGGGGCCCCTTGGGGGCCGACCTAGGGTTCGGGTTAGCCCCCAGGAGGCTGGCAGGCCCGATCCGCCGGCTCTGCCACATGCGGAGGGG
>NW_024423676.1:52900-53510 GCF_017311325.1 Ursus maritimus
CCTTTGGGATGTGCCCCTCTGGGGCAGACCTAGGGTTATTGTTAGCCCCCAGGAGGCTGGCAGGCTCCATCCGCTGGCTATGCGGTGTGCAGTGTAGGGGGCCGAGGTAAGTGAGCGGGGTAGGGGGATCGTGGGCCCAAGTGTTGTGGCCCGGGGGGGCCTTTGAAGGTCGCTGTGGCCTGCCTCTTCTCCCGCCCTGAATGCCCTACAGCACCCAGAGGAGCCCGGGTTGCAGCGTGGCAGCAGCCTGAGTCAGGTGCTGGGGCTCGGGGTCCCCAATCCTAGGCACTGTGGCGCCAAGGCCCCTTGAGAGTGGGCCCCTTGGCTGCTGACCTATGGTTAGGGTTAGTCCCCAGAAGGCCGGCAGGTCCGATATGCCGGCTGACGGGCGAGAGGGGCGGTGGGCCAAGGTGAGGGCATAGGGCAGGGGGAGCATGGGCCCAAGCGTTGTGGCCTAGGGGGCCGTCGAGTGTGGCAAGGGTCTCGGGACCTCTGCCGGTTCTCCCACCCTGAATGCTCGGCGTCGCCTCTAGGGATTCGGGTGGCCTTCTGGTAGTAGGGTGAGTGCTGCTGGGGCTCGGGGTTCCCCAGTCCTATGCGGTGCTGCGCC
>NW_024423677.1:0-2308 GCF_017311325.1 Ursus maritimus
AATTTGGTTATATCCATATCCATTAGTTCTGTGGCAGCAGCCACAGATTCATTGTCTTTTCTTTGCAGAGGGGGATTTCTCCTTCTCATCATTCTGATGAGGAGAGGTTACGGGGTTGTCCAGAGCCCAAATTATTGACCGGGACCCAGGCCATGCGCCCTTGTTTTATAGGGATCTTAGGGATGTGGGCTTCTTGACTTTTTAGCCTGTCTTCTGGGGGATGGCTCTGCCATGCTGATACTCAGGCACACCTGTTTGGGTAGATTCTCTGTGTCCCCTGTGAGGGGGATGGGGATGGGCACACTGAGCCGGTATTTCTAGGCTTTAGTTCTCTGGTGGCCCTCCCTGGCGGTTTGCTGTTCCTCTTCTGAGAATCAAAGCAGCAGTAGCCAAATCTCAGCCTCTGTCTCAGAACAGAGGGATTACAGATGGTTCTCCACTGGTATTCTGGCCACTTTAACTCTGTTTCTGTTGGTGCTGCTCAGCCCTCACTTCCAGGGCCTGCGCATCTCTGTCCTTTTTGTTTCTAACACTGCCAGCCACCAGCCACCAGTCACCAGTCCCCCCGCACTCTCTGTAGCTCCTTTTCAGTGTGGTTTGCATGCACTCCAGAGCTCTGGTTTTCAGAGTGCTCATGCTGTGTTCCCCAGCTCACATTTCATGCCATGTTACCATGGTTCTTTAGACAACAGTCCACCATCATCTAAGCATGCTGACTTTTTGAATCAACTCACTTTCTTAACCCCAACACTTAGCCTTCTCATCTTATTTGTCTGTTGTGTCTTGAGCACAATGAGTTTGAATTTAATTACACCTTTAGCTTTTTCCTTCTTTCTGAAGATTGCTTTTGCTATGTTTGGTCTTTTGTTGTTCCATACAGATTTTAGTATTGTTTATTTCTATATCAGTGAAAATACAATTGAAAATTTTAGTGAATCTATAGTTCTATGTGTGGGTTATATCTACAGATCAGTTTGGAGAGTATGGATATTTTAACAATATTACTTCATCTCATTCACACAATTGTGACAACTTTTTAATTATTTGTGTCTTTTTCAGTGTCTTCTAATTTTCAGTGTACAGACCTATACCTCTTTGGTTAATTTCTTCCTCATATTTCAATACTCTTATAAATGGACTTATTATCTTTAGGTATTTTTCAGATCCTTCATTTTAATGTGTTGAAATGCAACTGATTTGAGTATTTAGTTTTCTTTCCTGAAACTTGACTGAATTTGTTTATGATTTTGAATAGTTTTTGCTGGAGACTTTAGACTTATTTATATATGAGATCATATCTGCAAACAGAAACAGTTTTACATATCTTTTTATGATTAGGATTAATTTTACTACTTTTTTTTGTCTAATTGCTCTGGCTAGGACTTCTAGTAATATATTGAATATGGGGGGAAGAAGTTAAGATGACGGAGGAGCTGGTGGACTCCAAATTTGTCTCCTCCCTCAAAAACAATGAAATAGTTATCAAAACATTTTGAACACCTAAGAAATCATTGGAGGCCTGAGAAAACAAATACTTCAAGTCTGTAAGTAGAAAATCTACCACCTTTTGGAAGGCAGAAGGTACAGAGACTTGAATCCAGTGAGATATAGCTGAGGATATATTGGAGGTGAGGCAGCCACTTGAGGAAGCTACTGCAAACTATTATAAGCAGTGGCATGCAACATTGGAACTTTTAGAAGCCTGCTATATGGGGATGTGTATAGGTGGTCAGGTGGCATATTGAGTCAGATTCCCAGGTGTGGCAGCTTGGTCTGAGGATCCCTGTGGTTGCCAGAAGAATGGGTGGGACCCTAGTGCTGCACTGTTCCCAGGCATAGGAGCATGTAAGCCAGCTAAGAACACTGAGGCTAGGTGCCGGCTTTGTGCTTTGTATTACTATAAAGTGGAAGCACTGCTTGGTCCTGTGACCACATTCCTGGGTCAGACCAGCCAAAGGCAGAAACTTGGAAGGAGGAACAGCAGGGATCCACACAGTACTCCCCCTCCACCCCACAACCAGCAGTCCCTAACATTTGGACTTTTGAAATTCAATCACATGCCTGAGGAATAAAAAAGAAAAAGAAAATTCTCGGACACAGTGTGAACACAGAATTCTGGGGACATGAAACTAATGAATTGTTGAACACCACATCAAAACTAATGATGTGCAGGTGCCCCTTCTTTTCACTCAATCTGTATCTTTAAGGCATATACCTAGTTGTGCAATTGTTGGGTCATGGTGTAGGTCTACTTTTAACATTTGAGAAACCTCCATAAGTTTTCCAGAGTGGATGTACCAACTTCCAT
>NW_024423678.1:0-2308 GCF_017311325.1 Ursus maritimus
ACTCTTGCTCTTTAAGGATCAACAGACTGGAGATGCAGCCATGTGCAGTTTAGGAGAGCTAGCTCTGGGGGACATGGTCAGGATCCTCTCACTGTCATCCCCCTCCCACCCAGGAGGCCCCTGTGGTTTTGGGGAAAACCCTAGCCCTTCAGGCTACCCATTCCTCTTATAAGGGGGAAAGATCCTCTTAAAACAAAATCAAACCAAGTTATTCCAGGCTTCACTCTCATGAAGCTTCTGAGTGTCGTCTACCTGAACTCCGGCCACTCAGGGTCTGCTTGGTTACTCACACTCAGGGCTGAGGTGCCTTAGGCAGACGTCAGGTTTGCCCACCTCTGGCTTAAATCTCTGCCGTTCAGTGTCTTCCACTGGCAACTGTGTAGGTGTCAGTCACAAAAACGCCTCCTATACCTGGAGGGGTCAGCAATGGGGTCTTCCTAATGGGCAGACAGCACATCACACTGTCTCAAGAGAGTCCTTGGGTCTTCACTAAAGCCAATAAACTTGCACAAGAGCCTTGAGGATGCCTGGACCTCTGCCCTTCTCTTTAAGGTTTGCTCTTTCTAGATCTTTGTACTTTATTATCTAGCATAATAAAACCAACTGGTCAGATTTAAGGCAAAGAATAAATGGGAAAAATTATCCTCACTGGTCATCAATCTTTTTGAGTATTTTTTTTAAAGATTTGAGTGAGAGAAAGCATGAAGCAGAGGTAAGGAGCAGACAGAGGGGGAGGGAGGGAGGGAGGGAGAGGGAGAATCTCAAGCAAACTCCCCACTGAGTGTGGAGCCTCCACAGGGCTCAATCCCACGACCGACACCATGACCCGAGCCGAAGTCAAGAGTTGGATGCTCAACTGACTGAGCCACCCAGGCACCCCTTGAGTGTGTTTTCATAACCTCCTAATTCATTTAAAAAAACAAAAACAAAAACTTGGCAGAACAAGGAAGAACAAGAGAAGGGAGAAGACACCTTTATGACCTTTGTATTCCAGGGACTAGCTCACTGCTGTGTAATGAAGACATCTGAATAAGGAAATGGAAGCTCAAAAACTTCTCCAAGGTCATAGGTATTGAAGGAAAGGCAAAAGCAGGGTATGAACTCATTCTCTACAACCTTGATGTACCCTGGGGGCCTCCCGTAGTAAGCTGCATTTTAATTTCAAAGTAACATTTACATAATCCTTAGGTCCATTACTTCCTATGGCTTGACTTAAAAAAAAAAAAGTCATTTTGTGTTTGTACTTACAGCAATTCCAATTTCCTGAGTGCCTCTTTCCGGAGGACACGAAACAGGTTTTCATCTATCCTATTAAGCTTATAGGGCCAGCACAGTTCATTGTTAACAGCTAAACATGTAGGTCATCCTCAACTTATCCATAAACACAGACAGCGCGAATAAAACTATAAACAAGCCCCAACACAGTCTATCACATGGAGTGAAGACCTGAAATAAAGCCATCAAAAATTTTGGCTTTTATTCTTTTAAAGATTCTTCTACTTACGGGGAGGAGCTTATGACAGGGAAAGGTAATTCTGAAACAAAACCACGCCTCCACCTTGAGAGAGAAAACAGGCACACACATAAAAATCTGTCAGTGAAACACAATTAGATTTCATTACAATCTGCCCTGTTCCTGAATCTAAGACATAGCTGCATGTCTCTCCCAGCCAAGACAATCAACATGATGAAACTTTTCCACCCTACTGTCTTCCATTTCCTACAAAAGTTGCCAAATGGCAGGGAAATTTTCCAAACTAGAATTTCCTCTGCAGGGAAGTCTTATGATAGGCTTCCAAAATACCGTAAGTCAGTGCATGTCCTCAGCCCCGAAGGACTAAAAAGTCACTCAACAGATCTCACACACCAAAGTTCTAAACCTGAGCTGTCACCAGGTTTCCCAAATCACACGGAGTAGCTCATCAGAAGATAGCGTTTTAAAAAATGAAACAGAAAAGGGAATACATGGCATTTCATAAGAGCAACCACTGATTTGTAAAATATTTGTTAGAGGTAAGCACACACACATAAATATTTCTCTGTCTGTGGGTCATGCTCAAAAAACGTTGGAAAGCCACCACATTACAGACATACAAGTGGTGGGAAACGCAAAGAAAAAATAAGAACATGAGAACACGTCACCCATTGAAGGGGTGGAATGATTAAAAAGGCTACAAATTAACAGCATGGCAATATTCTCACTGTTTCTGCTGTGGGCCTTCCAAAACCAAGACAGAGGAGAGCTACAGTTACGGACTGAAGTGTGTCCCCCCAACAAATGCATCTGCTGCAGCTCTAAGCCCCAATA
>NW_024423679.1:0-2305 GCF_017311325.1 Ursus maritimus
CCTCCCAAGACTTCAGGAGGCGCCTCAGACAAACCCGGCCGCACCGTCTGCGCGCTTCTCAGGTAGTGTGGTGGGCACTCGGGGCCCGGGTGCAAAAGAAACAAGACGAAGTCTGTCGCCCTCCTGTAGTTTGCATGGGGTCGGGGTGGCGGCAGGTTAAATGCAGAGAAACAAAGAAGATAATGTCAGATTATTATGGGAGGGAAAGGTGATTTTAAATAAGGAAGGGAGTCAGGGAAGCTGTGAATAAGATGGTTTCCTGTGGCCACTTGAGGCGATAATTGATCTGAGAGTTGAAAGATAAAAGGGATTCCAAGGCTGGAGAAAGAGTATGGCCGGCAGGGGGCACCAGGTGCGCGGTGGTTCTGCGGGCAGAACCGCACACTAGACTGGCCCAGAGCGCAGAGCAAGGGAAGGGTGCGCCAGGCTGGAGAGGTGGCTGGGCCGAATTCCCCAGAACCCGGTGGGCTACCCTGAAGAGCTTCGGTTTTTTGTAAGGACAAAAATAAGGCACTGAAGAGTTTTTTTGGGGGGGGAGGCTATGCATGTTTAAAACACCACTCTTGCTCTTTGTGGGGAATCGATTTTGGAAGAGAAAGAATGACAAAGCAGGGAGACCAGTTAGGAGGTGTCTTAGTCTGCTCACGCTGCCATAACAAAATACCATAGACTGGTTGGCTTAAACAACAGAGATTTATTTCTTCATAGTTCTAGAGGTGAAGATCAAGGTGCCAGTGGGGTCTGTTTCTGACAAGAGCTCTCTTCCTGGCTTGTAGATGGCTGCCTTCTCCCTGTGTCCTGACGTGGCAGGGAGAAAGAAAGAGAGCAAGTTCTCTCGTGTCTTTTCGTATAAGAACACTAACCCCGTCATGAGGTCCCCACCCTCATGACATCATCCAAATCTAGTTACCCCCCAAAGGCTCCATCTCTAAAAGCCATGCCTTTGTGGGTTAGAGCTTCAACATATGAATGGGGGGGGGCATAGTTCAGTGTGTAACAGGAGGATACTGCAGAAGCCCAGGCAAGAGACGATGGTGACTTAGACCAAGGTGGTGACAGCAGAGATGGGAAGAGTAGGCCAACTGAAATACATTTTTAGAGTATCACGGATAGGCTTGATGATGAATTGGATTTAGGGAATGAGGAAAACAGATGACGAAGAATGACTCCCAGGTGTTCAGCTCGAGTCACCCATGGGATAATGGTGCTATTACCCACATGGGAAGACTAGGAAAGAGCAGGTTGGAGGCAGAAGGAAATTAAAGGCTTCATCGTGAACATTCTAGAGACCCATAAGACAACTTACAACAACAGTGCCGGGTTCTCTTCAAATATACTGATTATATATATAATTCTCATAATACGTGTATGGTAGAAAAGTACTCTTACTGTCCCCATATCACGGATGAGGAAATGAGGGCACTGAAAGGTTTAAGCAACTTGCCCAAAGTGAGGGCTGGATGGCCAAGTGTAGAGCACAGTTGTGAGTCTGGGGCTAGAGATGTGCCCTGGGGAGTGTTCTGACCTGGAGCTGTATGAGACCACCTAGTGTGAGACAAGAGCCAAGGACTGAGCCCTTGGAAGTTTGTCTTCCAACATCTCTACTTACTGCAGGACACTTAGTAAGTGACCTCAGTCAATAGGAGGGAGTGACCCAACTAAAGTAACTAAAGGGCTAGCTCAGGAATCCTAAACTTTGGGGACAGGCAGTAATGTAACAAGTGAAGTTGGCAGAGTGTGATAGAACAGGGAGGGGTGGACATGGTGGCATACTGGGGTGTGCATAGCTGCCTTAGGGGGTAGCTTGTTACTCAGCGACAACTCATTTTTGCCATATAGCAGTCGGGACCTTGAGTTGCCAGATGATCTGATTTTTATTAAAGGGTCAGAAATTGAGATTATGTTAAATCTCCGGGTTTTTACATGTTGGCAGTTAATTTTTAAAAATTTTGAAGGACTGTGTGAGCCAAGAATGTTGAGCAAAATCAAACCCATATACAGGCGGGATGTGCCCCTTTGGCTACTTTCCACCTCTGGATTAGGCAGTACCTCAGATCCTTCTTAAGTTTCTGTTCAGACCCAGATAATGACAGTAGTGCACATAAGAGGATCAAGGAAATAGTAACTCAGAAACCTAGCATAGTCTTTGATGGCATTAGGCTCGTCTCTGCCTCTACCCAGCTGGCATATCCTTTCTAAACTTCTGTTTCCCTACCTGTGAAATGAGGTCAGAGCAGAGCTCCCTAAGACGCCTCCCAACTTTAAGATTTGGGCTTATATGTAGTTTTCAAAAAAAAAAAAAAAA
>NW_024423680.1:0-2304 GCF_017311325.1 Ursus maritimus
TTTTAAGATTTTATTTATTTATTTATTTGAGAGAGAGCATGCACATGAGTGGTGGGACGGGCAACGGGAGAGGGAGAGGAAGAAGCAGACTCCATGCTGAGCTAGGAGCCTGACTTGGGGCTTGACCTGAGCCGAAGTGCCAAAGTCAGATGCTTAACCGACGGAGCCACCCAGGTGCCCCTCTGTCCTCCATTTCTGCCTTAATACCCTTGGAAGCAGCTTTCAGCCCTTTAGATTTCTTAGGGATGAGTGTTTGAGAGTGTCTTCATGGGGTCTTCCGAAGTCCAGTAGGCAGCTTTCAAGTATGTGGAATGATTTCCTTGAAGTCTTTTTCAATCTCCCCACAGTGATCGTGCCTTTCCAAGGAGTACATGGTGGCCTAGCACCTTATCTTATATTTATATATTAGCAAGAATCCAAGGGACCTACCTGCAGTCTAAGCCAATGTAAAATAATAGTTAAGAGCCCAAAGTTTGTAGTCAGAGACCTGGATTTGAGTCTTTGTTCCCTTACTTACGAGCTATGTGACCTTCGGCAGGTTACTGAACCTCTCTAAGTCAGTTTTTCCCCCTGATTGGTAAAATGGAAAGGATCCTAGGATCTATTTCATGGCACCAATGAGAGCACCAATAAATGATGTAATCCAGGTAAATAGTTAACACAAGACCTGGCAAATAGCATGAAGTCAATTTTAGCTGTCAGTAAAATCGTCAAGCTCGCTCTTACTCTCACGTGCCTCGTCTCAGAAATGTAGGCTGCGATCCTGAGGGTTGAGCATCATACGGAGGAAGTTATTAAGGTCTGTTAGCCGGCAGCTTCAGGTGGCTCGCACAGTCGCCCTAGTGAAATTCAGGGAGATGTGAGTCTGACACCACCTGTCCTACTACACCTCTCCCCCAAATAGTCCGATCTTTACAATTTTTTCCTGACACAAAGAGGACACACAAGATGATTTTCTTTCCTTCAGTCGTATCTCTAAAATCAGTCAAAGAGCGGCAAAAATGGATATTTCCAGCATAAAACATACAGGTTGTATTCATGTTTCTTTTTTGGTTTTTACATCAATGCCTGTAGCAGCCCAATTTAGACATCTGGATTCCCAGGCAATACACCAAAATAATTGCCTGTTTTCTATGATCTGTGGTAATTTTTTGTTTTTCTCTAGAAGTAACAGAGGTCTATAAAGAGTGTGTTGCTTTCATGATAAATTCCTTTGGCCTATTAGTATTAGATTATGTTCAGAAATTTAGCATTGACTGTAGAGACTTCTTCTTATTTTATCTAGGTAAGGCCTGACACCTGCTTTGGTATTAAACTTATCATCTGGTTTCTTATGTGATTTACAAGTTCTTGGTGCAATGACAACGAGAAAAACTGAAGACTGCATTTGGTATCAGCACTAACTGATTGCTCTGAATCTTTTAAATAATGAAGGCCTGCCTTGCGATCTGAACTGTGTGGAAAACTGTGAGAAGTGAACTAACTTGGTGGGGTTAAGTCCTTCATAGAAAAGTTATATTTGCTTTACTCTTCAACCACCCTACTCCATCTTCAACAGCTCTGCTTTGATTATCCACTGCTGTCCCAGCAAGGCCGGTGGACAGATTTCAGGTTTTTCTCCAAAATCCCTAGCACTAGCATTGCTGGGTCAAAGGCCCCACCCGTAGGAGTTAAATATAGGTTTGTTTCCAATTTTACATACCTTACAAATATTTCCCAGTGTTACGAGAGGACTACATCTCCCTCAGCTTTGTGTCAGACCAAGAAAGAAAAGAGAGATTAAAAACGTGATATTTACCCCTAAGCTAATTTATAACTATTCATTATTAGAAATGTGTCCCTTCTGGTTTGCTCATTACAGTTAAGTGGACTTGAATATTGAATATGATAAATAATTTTCAATTGGATGTCTCTTTAGCTTTGAGAAAATTGTGGGAAGCGTATAACTCACAATTTTTTTTTTACAAAGTCCTAATGCTGTGTACTTTTTGGAGACTTTCAGATTGCTTTCCTACTATCCAATTCTCAAAGTGAATAGTTGGTATAGGAACTGCTGTTTATTCTCTGAAACTTATCACACCTTTTAGGAAACACCAAGATATTTACAATGCGTGAACAACTACAAAAACAAAATAATCTATATGATGATGATTCCACACCCAATACATATGTACGGATTGCTACTTAGTTCCAAAACCTAAACCATGTAATGGAGCTTTAAAAAAAAAGATGCAAGGGCATCTGGGTGGCTCAGTTGGCTAACCATCTGATTCTTGATTTCAGCTCAGGTCATGATTTCAGGGT
>NW_024423681.1:0-2304 GCF_017311325.1 Ursus maritimus
CGGTCATGCCAAGGTTTATGGCTCTCTGAATAAGTCAATATCTGCATTTAACTTCCCAGTTGGGGCAAACATTGTTTTACCTGAAATATACAGATTGTTTAAACTGTGCTATGTCAAATGAACACAAGATCTAGGCTAATTTTCTCATGAAATAATAAACATTGAAACATAATTAGGATTAATTTATTTAAGAGAGCTTGCTACAGTTATGTCTTCCCAAGAAAGATACAGCATTTAGAGATTGATCTCAGATTTTCTGTGGAACTACATGCTGGATTATTATATTAATAAATTTGGGGATATAATTATGCTAGTAAGTTATATAGGAGAATGTTATTCTTAGGAGATAGGTTCTGGGTACTTAGGTACATCTGGGTACATCATGACCAAGTATCGTGTTGTCAAGCACTTGCTTTCAAATGATTCAGCACTCGATGTATGTATGTGTGTATCTGTAAAGTGGTTCTGACCCCATTCCAACATGTGTGTGTGTTGGGGGGGTTTCCCACACCACCAAGCAATTCTTGCACACCAGGAGTTATCCTTCAATTCAACTCAATTCTGACACTATCTACTTGGATACAGCATTAGATTTCACAGATTAAGGGCTCAGTCCCACAAAACCAATCCCTTCCACAACATGCAACTTCAGATGCAGTCGCAATTCCAGGTTGTTACTTGTGCTTCTGGCCCACTCTCTATAGATTTGGGGATTCGATCAACCCCTTGGGTTTGATTCATTAAACTCAGAAGCATTTTAGAAGGTGACTCTTCATAATGTGGGGGTTGGGGCACTGACTCCTAAACAGTTGAAAATTGATGTATAACTTTTGCCTCTGCAAGAACTTAACTAATAATTGCTTACTGTTGACAGGAAGCCTTATCAATAATGAAAACGGTGGATTAACATATATTTTGTATGAGTATTACATACTGTATTCTTACAATAAATAAGTAGAGAAAAGAAAATGTTATTAAGAAAATCATAAGGAAGAGAAAATACATTTACAGTATGTATTGTTAAAAAATCCATATATGGGGCACCCGGGGGGCTCAGTTGGTTGAGCATCCAACTCTTGGTTTCGGCTCAGGTCATGATCTCAGGATCGTGGGATTGACCCCCCACATCAGGCTCCATGCTCAGCATGGAGTCTGCTTGTCCCTCTCTCTCTGCCTCCGACCCCTGCTTGCATTCTCTCTTTCTCAAATAAATAAAAAATAAAAATTAAAAAAAAATTCCATGTATAAGTGGACCCACACCGTTCAAGCCTGCATTGCTCAAGGGACAACTGTTCTTACTAGATGACTGGTTTATCACTAAAGGACCTGACTCAGGAGCAGGGAGTTGGAAAAAATGCATAGGGCAAGGTGAGGGGAAAGGGCACGGGGCTTTAATGTCCTCTCTGAGCATGCCACTTTCCCCAAACATCCACGTGTTCACCAACCAGGAAGCTATCCTAACCCTTTCGGTTTTTTTTTTTTATTTTTATGGAGTTCTTATTACTCAGACGTGATTGATTGGCCATTAGTGATTGATTCAACCTCCAGCTCCTCTCCTCTTCCTGGAGCTCAGGGGGGCAGACGAAAAGTTCCAACCTTCTAATCCTGTGGTTGTGTCACCTCATTAATATAAACCCAGTCAGTGGAAAGTGGCTTGTTATAAATCACAAGACCCCCATTCCACCTCTATGTCTCTGAAGGGATTTTAGGAACTGAGGACAAGACACCAAACATTATAACAAAAGATGCTCCCATTGATCTTATCACTCAGGAAGTTCCAAGGGTTTTGGGAAAAGTGAATCAGGAACTGTGAATGAAGACTGAATATATATGAGAAATAGGTTTTGGTTATCTGAGTGACCAAATACATATTTCTCTAAATTACAGTCTGTGTGTTCCTGCACAGTCAGTAATATAAAATAGTATCTATAAATGTAGACAGATAATCTAATGAACCGTGCCAGGGACAAGTATGTTGTCCAATGGACTGGGTTTATTGACTCGTTGCCACAAGTGATGGCGTGCACCATAAGAACTAGAAGATACCTAACTAGAGGAAGAAATGGGATTATTTTAGCATCTAGGAAAAGTGGAATTTAGGTAAACTTCAGATGTGGTGTTTTGATTGGCTTAAAGCCAAGCAGAGCTGTGTATAAAGCGGTTACCAGCAAGCCTGGGCTAGAAGTAGATTCAAGTGCCATTTCCTTGGAAACCAGAAACTTAAGAAAAAATGTGTAATGTTGAATCCCCAAAGCCCTTATGTAAAGATCTGCACTGATGATTTTTGGATTTGTTTGACTTTTT
>NW_024423682.1:0-2304 GCF_017311325.1 Ursus maritimus
TGGAGGTGGATGTTAACTAAACTTAGTGTGGTAATCATTACACAATACACGTATGACAAGTAATTATGCTGTACACCTTAAACTTACACGGTACCAGCTGAATATTTCTTGAGCTACGGGAGCATCCAGAGTCACGCAGAGGTCTTTTTGGCTGTCCCCCCCGCCCCAGAAACTTGCATCTCCTATTACTAGCATTCATCTCCACTATCTGAGTGCTCAAAAGCACAAGGAGGGGTACAAGATCTCCCCATTTATTCCTTCAGCAACTATGCACCAAGCACTCTCCCTTCGCTAAGGAGCACTCTCGCGCCTAAGAACAGGGAAGAAAATGACCCAGTGGTCCCTGCCTGCCAGGAGTTCACAGTCTGGGTGGGGCGGGGGGGATGGACGAAAGCACAAAAGCGTAGACATGTGAAAAAAGAAACAGCAAGTGTTGTGGCGAAAACGAAGTGGGTTGCTGTGAGGGAGGACTGTGGAGGGTCTGCAAGGCCTCACTGGGGTGACATTGCTGTTAGCAAAATGACGAGAGGAAGCCACTCTGCACAAGTCTTGGAGCAGGGTGTCAGGGAGAAGGCACCACTGGTACAGAGACTCACAGGCAAAAGTGGATTTGATCAGCAAAGGTTAGAGAAGTGGCCAGTGTGGCTGGAGGGAGCCTTGGAGGAAGGGGGTGGGCAATGGTGGCATGGCCAAGTTCTGGGGCCTCGTGGGCTGTGTCAGTTATCATTTCCTCTCTGACTATATTGCCCCAATACCTTGCATTTTAAAACCACAAATATTTAATATCTCACCATTTGTGTGCACCAGCTGTCCAGGCATGACACCACCTGTGTCTCTGCTGTGTCTCTGCCTTAAGATGTATCACAAGGTTGGGGCTGTAGCCCCAACTAAGGCTCGACTGTGCAGAATTTGCTCCCAAGTTCACTCACAGGGCTCACAAATGCAGTTTCAACAGAGAGCCTGAGATCTTTCCCATGTGTCAGCTTGGGCACTCCCTTGGTTCTCTTCTATGTGAGACTCTAACGGGGCAGCTCAAAGCATCAGTGCCTGATTCCCTGGGGATGTGACAGAGAGAGCAAACCAGAGAGAGAGAGAGAGCCAGGGAGAGAGAGAGCCAGGGAGAGAGAGAGAGAGGAAACGCAAGAGATGGAGTGAGAGGAAAGTGAGAGCCTTTTTGACATTTTGTCTAAAATTTAGACATCCCATCACATTAGCTATATTCTGTTGGTCATGAACCAGTTTCTAAACAGTTAGTGGTTACACGGGGATGTGTATACCAGGGGAGGGGAGGGGATCACTGAAAGCCATTGTGGAGGCAGTCCACCCCATAAGCTGAGATGACGTACATGGGTCTCATTCTAAATATAACAGGAGACAATGGACAATTTTATGCCAGAGGATGACAATATCTGAATTAACATTAATTTCATCCACCCATGGGTCTGACCTAGAAATGAGGCAAAGTTGGAAGTGACTTTTCCAATACCACACTGCTGGAACGCAGGTCTGCTCTGAGTGGTGTTCCAACCCCTTCTTGTAATTCTCCAATCACTAAATTGTGCCATAGATACATAGGACACCATCCCACAGGTGTAATAGATATAATCTCAGATACAACTGATGAGGTCCCTAGAAAGTAGGTTCTAGCCTCATCCCTTTTGTGCAGGTTTGGTGACTGGGGAGGACCTGAGAGGCACAGTGATTTTGCCAGGACAAAGAATAGTAAGAAAAAGGAGGCCCCAAATCAGCTCTGTCTTCTCAAAGTTAGGATCTTCATGACATTTTCAGGGATCTGTGAAGAGGGATGATTTGACTAATTTTGTACAGTTAAGGAGTTGGCATGGGGGAGGAGGAGGAGCAGTAAGCAGTCCATAGGGGTAAGTCTGGTTGAAAGGAGGGGCCCTGGTAACAGAATCTTCAAAAAGTGACCTACTTGTTTGGTCAGAGACCTCAACAGAACTTAGAACTCTGGTAACCAAGTACCTACATTCTAGAGATAGCCCCCTACCCAGCTCACTTGACTGGAGACAGTCAGGAGAGGAAGATGTTCCGATGTTGTCTCTCCGGTAGCAGAAGATCTGGGCCCAAGAAAGCTCAGACTGAGAATCTTTTTTGTCGTTGTAGACATTGGCTCAGCCATCAGTCCAGACGAATCTGGTCATTATGGAGAAGGCACCGAAAGGTAACACAGAAGAGCCCAAGGCAGGCCAATTCAGGCTGGGACAAAATTGTGATTCCCCCTGAGCAGCCCTGCACCTCTTGTCCCTCATCACATGTGTGTGTGTGTGTGTGTGTGTGTGTGTG
>NW_024423683.1:0-2301 GCF_017311325.1 Ursus maritimus
GGGTCCTGGGATCAAGCCCCACATGGGGCTCCTTGCTCAGTGGGGATCCTGCTTCTCCTTCTCCCTCTGCCTGCTGTGCTCTCTCTCTCTCTCTCTCTCTTGCTGTCTCTCTCTTTGCAAATAAATAAATAAAATCTTAAAAAAAATGAAGTCATTGTTTAAAAGTTCCATCTGTGGGACACTATGCCATCTCAGGTTTGCTGCCTGTCTTTTCCCTTGAATAAAATAGAGATCTTTTTGATTCTTCCTATGCCAGGTAATTTTGGAATCCATCTTGGACATTTTGAATATTATTCTAGACTCTGGATCTTGTTTGAATCTTTTGAATAATGTTTATTTTTGTTTTGTTTTGTTACGTTTCTGAAAAAAAATCAAGCCAGTTTTCTTCAGGCTGAAGGCCCACAGTCTGTGAGTTCTGGTTCTAATTTAAATTCCATTTTTAAAGCTTTTATATGGCTATTCAGACCTGTTCTCCATGTGTCTCACCCAGTGTCCAGTCTGAAACCTAGGGGGTAATATATTCTGAACTGTGGTTCCCAAAGACTTTGGTATGTTGCTTACGGTCAGGTCCGCCCACACTGCAGCTTGCGTGCAAGCCGAGGAGTTCATAGACAACCTTATAGAAACACCTTCTCGAGCATTTTGCTCTCCACCATCTTCGAAACATTTTTCTGCTCCCAGGGACTTTCCCTCCTGGACATCTGACTAGTCTCCCTGCTCTCCTGTTCTTTGCTGCAACTGCATTTCCCTCTCGCGTTAAGCGGGAAGATGATAGAGTGTGAAAGAGAACGTGGACCATCGTCATGCTTTTGGGACCGCAGCTCCTCTGGTCGGAGAAGAAGGGTTTCCCTTCTTCGCAGCCTGGAGTGTCTTATCAGACCCTGTTGTTGCTCTCTCATGGCGGGGCTGTCTTGTGGCTGGAACAGGAGACATCGAGCAAACAAACAAAAACAAATGAAACCAAAAAAAAATAGACATTTTCCCCTCACTGTTTCTGTAGGGTCTTTTTTATGCTTTTTTGATCATAAACACAAGACTTATCTTGGACTTTTTTTCTGACTGTGCCTGGTGCACAGATCCCGGGTTTGGACTGACTTTGAGTTCAGGGTGAAAAAACCAAAGCGGTAGAGGGAAACAAAGGAGACTTGTTGCTATTTCAGTGGCATTTTGGTATCTGTTTCCCTTCTCTGATTTCCTGCTGCTCTTTCTTTTTAGAGTCCTATGATCACCGCCCCATCTACTCTGTCCGGTTTTAATTATAGTCGGCAAGAGAGACAGGGTGGGGTGTGCTTACCCTATGTCAACTAGACCTCGAACCCAACTAACCATTCTTATTCCAATGTTGCAGTTGAGAAAACTGATCTTTCACAAAGTAGTTTTATTTTGTTTCCTTTTGTTTTGTTTCTCTTTAAAACCCAATAGTACTAAGTGACAGAACTAGAGTATTAACCTTCCTCAATCTTATTTTAATGTCTTGTATCCACCTACCAACTGCCAGTTCAAGAAGTCTAGATCCAATCTGTAGATGTCGGGGCAGAGGTTAGAGTACAAATACAGTGAGCTGACTTAGCTCATTCTTAAACGAATTATGGTAGCCAGATGTCTCAATCGGAGGTAGAAAGTCTATATTTTATTATTTATTTGGCCTAAATCCTTAACCAATACTGGTCCTAATTGCAGGATCTCATTTTTATAAATTTATTAAAAAATATATCCTTAGAACAATCTCAAACGATTTTCCCTGTATTGACATTCTTTTATTCTGTGGTTGCCAGAAGCTGTCTTCCAGAAATTCAGTAAAGGAAGAGACGTTGGAAGACTGGGTTATGTAGGTATTAACTTGTGTAAGATGAATGGGACTCAAGTTCTGTCCTACCTAATGATTAAGCAAGATTTATTAACACAGAGAAGGAGTAGGGCTATTAGACAACTCTTGTTTATTTGGTTTCTAGCAGCCTTTTTTCCCTTCAGGTTACATCACTCTCACCCATCCCTCTCATGCATTTGACGCTTACATTTCCATAAGGTTGTACCATTCTCTAGCATGACAATTGGAGTATTTCAGTGTCTTTGTCATAGAGATTGGTGCAGGGATGGCTACATGACCTGAGCCTACCTAATCAGATCCTTTTATTCTGGAACAATTGGGAAAGAGAAGCTTTATTTCTTACATTTGTTAAGCTGGTAGATTGACAGCCTAGTCCTTTTTTTTTTTTTTTTTACTCCCTTCACCCAGGTAGCTCACCCCACCCTTCCTTCGGCAACTACCAATCTGTTCTCTGTATCTATGAGCTTGGTTTG
>NW_024423684.1:0-1675 GCF_017311325.1 Ursus maritimus
TGGAAGGTTTTTAATAACTGTTTCAATCTCTGTATAATTAATTATTCTGTTTAAAAAAATCAATGTCTTCCTGTTTCAGTCTTGGTAGTTTTTAGTTTTCCAGCAAGGCCTCCATCTTTTCCAGATTGCTTAAGTTTTTGGCATAAAGCTCTTGATAAAAGTTTCTAATAATCCTTCCAATTTCATTGGTGTTGGTTGTGGCCCCTCCCTTTTCATTCATAATTTTATTAATTTGGGTACTTTCTCTATTCTTTTGGATAAGTCTTGCCAGTGGTTTGTCAATTTTATTTATTCTTTCAAAGAACCAGCTCTAATTCTGTTGATCTGCTCTACTGTGCTCCTGGTTTCTAATTCATTGATCTCTGCTCTAATCTTCATCAACTGCTTCCTTGTGCATGGATTAGGCCTATTCCTCTGTTGCTGTTCCAGCTTTTTGAGGTGAGAATATAAAAACTGCATTTTAGGTTTTTCTATTCTTTTGAGTGAGGCTTGGATGGCTCTGTATTTCCCCCTTAGGACTGCCTTTGCAGTGTCCCATAGGTTTTGGACTGTTGTGTTTTCATTCTTGTTAGTCTCTATAAATTGTTTAAACTGATTTTTTATTTCCTGGTTTATCGAATCATTCTTGAGCAGGATGGTTTTTAGTCTCCAAGTGCTTGAGTTTCTTCCAAATTTTTCCTTGTGGTTGAGTTCCAATTTCAAAGCATTGTGGTCTCAGAATATGTAGGGAATAATTTCAGTCTTTTGGTATCAGTTGAGACCTGTTTTGTGACCCAGAACATGGTCTATTCTTGAGAATGTTCCATGGGCATTAGAATAGAATGAGTATTCTTTGGTTCTGGGATGTAGTGTTCTATATATATCTATGAGGTCCAACTCATCGAGTATGGCATTCAAAGCTCTTGTTTCTCTGTTGATTTTCTGCTTAGGTGATCTGTCTATTGCTGATAGAGGAGTGTTGAGGTCCCCTACTATTAATGTATTTTCATCTCTATGTCTCTTTATTCTGGTTAAGAGTTGGCTTGTGTATCTTGCTGCTCCCCTATTGGGGTCATACATATTTATACTTGTCATATCCACTTGTTGGATAAATCCTTTAAGAATAATATAGTGTCCTTCTGTATCCTAACTATACTCTTTAGTTTAAAATCCTATCTGTCTGATATGAGAATTGCTACCCAGCTTTCTTTTGAGGTCCATTGGCGTGAAAGATGGTATTCCATCCCTTTACTTTCAGTCTGGATGTATCTTTAGGTTAAAATTGAGTCTCTTGTAGACAGCAAATGGATGGGTCATGTCTTTTTATCCAATCTGCAACCCTGTGGCTTTATGGGAGCATTTAAGCCATTTACATTGAGACTGATTATTGAGAGATATGATTTTAATGATGTCATGTTGCCTGTAAAGTCCTTGTTTCTATAGTTTGTGACTTTCTGTTCTGTATCGCTCTTGGAGCATTTTTTACTCTTATAGAACCCCCCTTAATATCTCCTGTAGGGCTGGTTTCGTGGTTACGAAATTGGTCAGTGACTGGTGATTCTGGAAGGTCTTTATCTCTCCATCAATTCTGAATGCCAGCCTTGCTGGATAAAGGATCCTTGGCTGCATGTTTTTCTCTGAAAGATCTTTAAAAATGCCCCCCCACCCTTTTTCTCATTCCAGGTCTGTGTAGACA
>NW_024423684.1:1685-2298 GCF_017311325.1 Ursus maritimus
GGCTCTGTATTTCCCCCTTAGGACTGCCTTTGCAGTGTCCCATAGGTTTTGGACTGTTGTGTTTTCATTCTTGTTAGTCTCTATAAATTGTTTAAACTGATTTTTTATTTCCTGGTTTATCGAATCATTCTTGAGCAGGATGGTTTTTAGTCTCCAAGTGCTTGAGTTTCTTCCAAATTTTTCCTTGTGGTTGAGTTCCAATTTCAAAGCATTGTGGTCTCAGAATATGTAGGGAATAATTTCAGTCTTTTGGTATCAGTTGAGACCTGTTTTGTGACCCAGAACATGGTCTATTCTTGAGAATGTTCCATGGGCATTAGAATAGAATGAGTATTCTTTGGTTCTGGGATGTAGTGTTCTATATATATCTATGAGGTCCAACTCATCGAGTATGGCATTCAAAGCTCTTGTTTCTCTGTTGATTTTCTGCTTAGGTGATCTGTCTATTGCTGATAGAGGAGTGTTGAGGTCCCCTACTATTAATGTATTTTCATCTCTATGTCTCTTTATTCTGGTTAAGAGTTGGCTTGTGTATCTTGCTGCTCCCCTATTGGGGTCATACATATTTATACTTGTCATATCCACTTGTTGGATAAATCCTTTAAGAATAATA
>NW_024423685.1:0-2296 GCF_017311325.1 Ursus maritimus
TGTTTCTTTATTGATTTTCTGTCTGGATGATCTATCCATTATTGAAAGTGGGATAGTGAAGTCTACTACTATTATTATACTGCTGTCTATTTCTTACTTCAGATTTGTCAATTATTTGCTTTATATACTTAAGTGCTCTGATATGTAGGGTGCAAATATGTCTATAATTGTGATATCATTCTGGTGAATTGACCCTTTTATTATTAGGTAATGACCTTCTTTATCTTTCTTTTTTTAAGATTTTATTTGTTTATTTGAGAGAGAACACACAGAGCCAGAGAGAGAGCACTGGTGGGAGGAGGGGGCAGAGGGAGAAGGAGAAGCAGCCTTCCTGCTCAAGGATGCTGAGCTCCAGACAGGGGGCCTGATCCCCCGACCCTGGGTTCATGACCTAAGCTGAAGGCGGATGTTTAACTGACTGAGCCACTCAGACACCCCGAACTTCTCTATCTTTTATGACAGTTTGACTTAAATTCTATTTTGTCCTACATTTGAAACAACATGGATGAACATGGAGGACATTATGCTAAATAAAATAAACCAGATACAGAAAGACAAATACTATATGAGACAAACACCATTTATAAGAGAAATATAAAATAATCAAACTCATAAAAACGTAACGTAGAATGGCAATTTCCAGAATATGGAAGGAAGGAGAAATCAGGATGTATTAATCAAAGGGTATAAAGTTTTAGGTGGCAAGATGAAAAAGCCCTAGAGACATACTATACAACACAGTTCCTATAATATACTGCATTAAATTCTTTAAAATTTGCTAAGAATGTAGATCTTATGTGTTGCTATCATAAAATAACAGGAATAATAGCAAGAAGAAATAGAAGGAGGAGGAAAAGAAAGTGGGAGGAAGCTTTTGGAGGTGATGGCTATTTTATGGTATAGATTATGGTGATGGTTTCATGGATGTATATTTATCTCCAAACTTATTAAGTTGCATGAATTAAATATGTACAGCTTTTGTATGTGAATTATACCTCAACAAAATGATTTTTAAAATAAATAATTTTTAAATGATAAGGAAGATACATATGTTACCCTCCCTCAGGGAGTATATAGTCTAGCTTTAAATTTAGATAACTATGTCTCTCTTACTAATACTAGGGGCTGGGATTTCTCCAGAGGGTGGTGAGGCATCAAGAGACATCCTGAAATATTTCTGGTTCGATAATAACTTGAACAATTTTTGTTTTGTTTTCCCCCAAAGGAATCTAAAAATGGGCTAAATTTCAAGTCTCCACTGAAAAATTTCTAGCCAGTATCCAGCATCATGAAGCGTGAAGCAACCCGGATTGCAGTGCTGGTAGGAAGGGTAATCCCAGAACCACCTGGCCTAACAGGGCAGCGTCAATGAAAGCTTGGTCCTAACTACTACTTACAGAGTACAACCATGTAAGAGAACACAGGAGAAAAGAGACAACTCTTAACAGGACACATAAAATCTTAGAAGGTGAGAACTACAGGGACCTGTATTTTATTTAGAAATGCCTCAAGGTTGGGGGAAGGCCAAGATGCCTAGCAGGTAGATACTTCATCCCTCTATCACAAAGACCAACTAGGAATTCATATATATTGGGCATTTGATTTGTTTGATGCCTGGCTTGCACTACAAAATTCTTGTGTGTTTTATATCTTGTCCATTAATTCATTTTGTAGTGAAGAAAACGAAGGGACACAGAAGGAAAGGGAGTTGCAAAATATCCAAGTCATTACACCAGCTTGTATGGGAATGAGATAAAAATCCCATCCCCTTTCCACTAGAGTAGTATGTCCTGTAAATATTCCATTGGTCCAAGGACAAAAAAATAAAGTCCTTTTTCAAATTATTTGCTTAGCAGTCAGACCTATGCTTGGAGTAACAAATGCAATATTTATAGTTTCTTGGACTTAAGAAACCAGGTACTCATCTTTTGTTTCTGGTCAAGCAGTTCATTTCCCTTAGAGAATTCTGAAGTCAAATTCCATCCAAAATATTATTAACTTACTGGTAGGTTCTGAAAAATAAGTTCTTAAGCAACTTGACTCAGAGCGTGTTCTCTTGACAGATTGCTGCCCCCTGACCGGTGTGGTTACTTACTCAAATTCCTGGTGCCCATGAACATATGCTCCCGTTTCTCTTGAGTCCAGGTCTTTACTGTGCCACGTGTCACAAAAATTGATATTTTATTTCCCAACAACTTGAGCCATTAAATGCAATTCTGATTTTTTAAAAATTTTTTTCTACACAAGCCCTTCCTTTGCTCTTGTTAGTTTTGTCATTCTTCTAGCATTATATTCA
>NW_024423686.1:0-1994 GCF_017311325.1 Ursus maritimus
TAGAATTCACTGACATCAAAGACCATCATTGTTAATTTTTTGATTGTGCCCATTCCATATTTTATTGTATTTCATTCTAGTGTTTTTCTAGGCATTTATTATATAATTACTTAAATGGTGTCATTCATGTTTTTTGAGCGTTCCTCAAGAGAGGGATTATTTAGAATTATGTTTTTAGTGATGCATCATGATTATTGGTAAAGGAATTTGCAACTTGGTGCTCCTTTTTAGGGGGGGAAGACTTTCAGTTACACGAGCCAAACAACTTACTAAATCGGTAAAATCCCCTCCCTGAGTCCACCCTCCCCTATATGGCCAGGCAGAATGACCTAAAGCCAGTGGGCCCTGCCTTTGTAGGCTACGCCTCAGCCACAGGAAGAGCTGGCATTCAGAACGTATTTCACTGCTGGTGTGTTTGGCAAGAATCAATGGGCCGTGTCTTGGAGTGGCTGCGTGTGCCCACAGCACCCCGATCCTGGTCCAGGGAAGCAATTTCCCCACTCAGTCGACAACTCCTTTCATCCAGCGCTTTTATCCTCTGCCGACTCACAAGTGTGAGTTTATTTGCTTACGCATTTTTACTGCCACCAGGCCTTGACCTGTTTCAAATGATAAGGTTTCTAACTGCCCACTCTCTCCCCAATTCATGCCAGAGACCTAATGTGCCCTGATATTTCATACTGTTACCATCACCCCTTATCGACTGACTGACTGTCATCATCCATGAGTCTAGAAAGCCTCCTTTATAAATGAAGCAACGTCAGTTCTGCTTCCACAGGGAAATATTTCACTGGCAGAAATATATGAGATAGCCAGGAAGGACCCGCTCAGCCGCATGTGACTCATGAGAAAATAGAGACAGCTGAGCCCCTGGACAATTCATGTTTGCTTTAATTCATCTACTTAATAAAATAACAAATTTGGAAATACTTAAAATAATGAATGTTGCAGCAGACCAGCACCCGTGAGAGAGCAGCCTGAGATCGTGAGCCGGGGAACGCGTGCGACCAGACTGAAACGGAGCTCCATTGCACTCACTGGAACCAGACCGAGACTGGGAGCTCCGGGAGCGCGTGGGGGTGGCTGGCGGCTGGCGGTGTTAGAAACACAAAAGACAGAGATGCGCGGGACCTGGAAGTGAGGGCTGCGACGCTGGGTGTGGGGCGCACATCCCGGGACACTGCAGGGTTAAGCAGCACCAACAGATACAGAGTTAAAGTGGCCAGAACATCAGTGGAGAATGGTCTGCGATCCCTCTGTTCTGAGACAGAGGCTGAGATGCGGCTGCTGCTGCTCTGACTCTCAGAAGAGGCATAGCAAACCGCCAGGGAGGCCGCCAGAGAACAAAAGCCTGGAAATACTGGCTCACAGTGTGCCCATCTCCATCCCCCCTCACAGGGAACGCAGAGACTCTATCCCAACAGGGTTGCCTGAGGATCGGCGCGGCAGGTCCCTGTCCCAGAAGGCAGGCTGAAAAATCAAGAAGCCCACATCCCTAAAATCCCTATAAAACAAGGGTGCACGGCCTGGGTCCCGGTCAATAATTTGGGCTCTGGACAACCCCGCAACCTCTCCTCATCAGAATGATGAGAAGGAGAACCCCCCCCCCAGCAAAGAAAAGACAATGAGTCTGTGGCCTCTGCCACAGAACTAATGGATATGGATATAACCAAATGATCAGAAATGGAGTTCAGAGTAACAATGGTCAGATGATGTATAGACTTGAAAAAAGTATTAACGAAAATGTTAATGAGAATATAGAATCTCTAAGGGCAGAAATGAGCGAATCTGGCAGAAATTAAAAATTCTATGAGCCAGGGGAGGAGTTAAGATGGCGGAGGAGTAGGAGACACCGTTTTCAGCCGGTCCTCCGAGTCGAGCTGGATAGGTACCAGACCAGCCTAAACAACCATGGAACCAGCCTGAGACACAGGAAGATGCATCTGGATCTCTACAAAGGAATATCTCCAGCACTGAGTATTGAGGTACGAAGC
>NW_024423686.1:2004-2296 GCF_017311325.1 Ursus maritimus
GGGAGCCATGAAACCGCGCACAGATATCGGAAGATAAACGGAAGGGGGAGGGAGCCGCTGCGTTCGGGCGCTGGGAAGCGGTAGCCACTTGCACGGGAGAGCGGGCGGGGCTCGCGGACGGCACCGCAAAACAGCAGACTGAGACCGTGAGCCGGGAGCGCGCTCCACCAGGCATCTCGTGGAACACCGGAATCCTGGTGCGCTCACTGGATCCAGACTGAGACCGGGAGCTTCCGGAGAACGCGTGGGGTGGCTGGCGGCTGGCGGCTGGCAGCGTTAGAAACACAAAGGA
>NW_024423687.1:0-53496 GCF_017311325.1 Ursus maritimus
CAGACGCTTTAACGACTGCGCTACCCAGGCGCCCCGGCACACAACTTTCTAATGGAGGCCCAGCATAAATGAAGATAAAGCACAGCAGAGGCTCACAGACACAATTCAAAGTGCTGGTGGCTGGATGCGGAGAGCGGTTCCCAGCGGAAGGAGCTGGTTGGGGTGCACGCCGACTCTGTCGTGCTTCTCCCCAAAACAGATGCTGAACGCGATTCTCACTGTTCACCTTTTTTCATAAGAGGGAAATCCTCTTCAGGTCTCTTCCTCTTACTGAAGATGGGTAATTATGTAGTTCTTTCAAGAAAACCAAGTGTCTTACTGTGAACATTTAAAAAGTGGGGGGATACTTGTACTTGAGCATTGCTGAGGGAGAAGATGTGAAAGGTTCTCCCAGACACAAACCTCAGCAGATCCACCGGAAAAGCACCTTCCTCAGCATGCAGAACACAGACTACCTCCTACGCCCCGAGAAACCCTCTCCTTCCCCTTGATCAGGACAACCCACAACAGCTTGGAGTTACCCCTACTCCTCCGTTCTCCTGCTCCTAATAGCTAACCCATCAGCAAATCCTGTGAGCTCCATCTTCAAAATGGACCCAGAATAGGTCTAACCACTCCATCCAAGGCCACCTATCTGGTCCACAGTGCCTGAGTTCCTGGAAAAGCTTCGTCATTGACCTGCCTTGCCATCTTCAACCCTCTGTCATCTGTTCTCAACGCTGTAGCCACGATGGCCTAGTGAAACAGGGTCTCATGGGGTTATAGCCCTGGAATGGCTTTCTGTCGCCCTCTGTCACCTCCCTGAGGTCATGTCCTAAGCTGTCCCCTGTGGCCACAGGGCCTTCTTGCTGCTCCTGGACATATCTGGAATTCTCCTGCCCCAGAGCCTTTGCACATGCTTTCCCTTCTGTTTAGAATGCTCTTGATGTGTTCTCACTCGCCTTCTGAGAAGTCTGAATTGGAGTGACAGGGACAGAAGGTGAGGCTGTGTGTGTTGGGTGAGGCTGGTGGCCCAGAAAAAGGTTTTCTGCCAGCTCTCCACCTGTGCCTCACTTGTCCTCAGCCAGGAACTTGCACACAGCCCTCACCTGTCACAACTCTCACACAGGAGACCCACAGCCACCCCTGGAGCCCACCCTGCCCACACCCTGCTGCAGAATGCATTCAGCTCTCCTCTGGGACCCCTGTCAGCTTTACCCAGACCTGGAACTCCCCCGTCTCCAGCAAAGCTCCCGGATTCCCCCTCTTCTTGCAAAATCACACTGGCGCAAGGCTTTCATGAGAAAGCTATAATGCTAACTAATGAAAGGTTCACACCTACTTTCCCCTTCTGTTGCCTTTCTCTCCTTCTGTCCTACCTGTGCAAACTGTAACATATCAGTGGAACATGAACATGCTCTGAGATCTGAATCTTTCATTGCAGCTTTCTGAGGACTCCTTATGTGATAAGAAACTAGTGTATCTTACAACAGGGTGTTTTACAACTATCATCTATAGAACAGTACAGCCCAAATCACTACAATTTTACCTCACTCTTCATGAAGCAGAACACTTTTTCCTTTCTTCTTTTACTTAAATTCCAGTTAGTTCACATGCCATGGAATATTCGCTTCAGGGGTAGGATTTAGTGATTCCTCACCTGCATACAGTACCCAGTGCTCATCACAAGCGCCCTCCTTAATACCCCTCACCCATTTAACTCTTCCCCCCACGCCCCTGTCCTGCAGCAACACTCAGTTTGTTCTCCAAGGTTGAGTCTATTTCCTTGTTTGCCTCTCTCATCACCCCTCAACTCTGTTCATCTGTTTTCTTTCTGAAATTCCACAAGCGTGAGAGCATAGGATATTTGTCTTTCCTCACTAATTTTGCTTAGCTTAATACACTCTAGATCCATCCACATCCTTGCAAATGGTAAGATTTCATTCTTTTTGAAGCTGGGTCATATTCCCATATATATATATATATACGCATATATATACGTATCCCACATCTGCTTTATCCATTCATCAGTGCATGGACTTTGGGATTCTCTCCATAGTTTGGCTACTGTGGACATTGTTGCTATAAACATCATGGTGCATGTACCCCCTTCGAATGTGCATTTTTGTATCTTTTGGGTAAGCACCTAGGAGAGCAATTGCTGGATCATGTGGTTGTTCAATGTTTAACTTTTTGAGGAACCCCCACACTGTTTCCCAGACTGTCTGCACCACTCTGCATTCCCACCAACAGGATGGGAGGGTTCCCCTTTAAGCAGAACATTATCTGCTGGCAATTTCATAAGAGGAAACAAAACCTCTGCGAGATGCACCCAGGGTCAGGCAAGCAGTTGCAGAATTCACCCCAAGGCTCCTGACGCCAAGCCCCTTGAAGCCACCAGCATGCCACTATCCAAAAGAATTCCCAGACTCTCCTTCTGACTCCACCACCAAAGAAACTACAGACAGAATATGGCACCTCAAAATATCGAGATAATAGTAAAACTAGAAAGTCAAGCTCAACTTTTAAACAGGAACAGGCCCATTTGGATAATTTTGAATTTTCCCTCCACCCTAATTTTAACTCTTCTGATGAATAAACTAATCAATGATGAAACATCACCTTTGTCAAATGACATCATCCAAGTCTGTATCAGATGAAAAAAAGCCATCTAACTCTAGATGCTGGCCACTCAACCATATCTTAGGCCCAATTGAATAAACATTGTTAGATGAAGGAACAAATTAGATGTTACAAACAGGCACAGAGTGAATCTCACCTTCCCTTTCTAATAAAAGAGGGTTCCTAGGAAACAGATAGTCAAAATACATTTGTAAGCAATAAATGGACAGAGAAATTGTGATCCCCTGCAAAGTTCTACCTGCAGGGAAACTAAGTAATTCTTGCACCAAACCCAGAATGCTGACAGCTACTTCAATTTTACTTTGTGGCTCAACTAGAGAAAAGAGAAAAGCCCAGGAGGTTTGGGGATAATGAGAGGTTTTACCTCCAGTCCTGACATAGATAGGACATTATGCCAAAATAGCTGTGTTTTCTCTGAACACTGGCGTCCTGTGACAAGCTGCCTCCCTGACTCAGATGCTGACGTTCAAAACCTCGGGTCTCATGGAGCCAGAGCAGAGAAGTGCTGTCAGCTGGGGAGAAGAAGGCACCTCTGACCTAAAGCCTGCACACCTGCTTCGGTTTCTGGACGAAGGGGCAACACATACTTGTTGTTTAGCAGTAATTATCTTCATTCTCAATAGACCAATGACCTTGCCTTTTCTGGAAAGCAGACTTACTCTTCTAAAGAAACCCTCAATTCGTCTATTCCCAATGCAACTAGAGTGGGGTCTGGTTTACGCCCGCCTCCGGGCCCCCACCTGCATGAATCCTGCATGATTCTAACAGCCAATTACCACTAACTCGGGGGCACACGGGGCATAATGCTGAAGTTGGGGGACGGCTCTGGGGCTTGCTACTGCCACCCCTGTGCCTGGGGGACCAGGGCACACCCCGCTGAACTCGGGGTACTGCTCAAGATGCATCACCTGCACTGTGTCAGAGAACCGGGGGACACCCCACTGAAGGTGGGGATTCTGTGAGGTCCTCACCCGCACTCTTCCCGGGGAACAGGGGAAACCCTGAAATTCTGCAACCCATCCCACAAAAGCTCAGGTGAGTGGGCGCCCTGGAGTTCACGGGTATGGGGAATAAGGCCAGTTGAGGACATGGGGCGGAAGAGACTTTAAAGGGAAAAAGAAAACTCACCTGAGTCCCCACAATGAACCCTCTCCACGTGCCCTTCCAGAATCCTGCCTCCCACCTGGGGCGCACCCTACCCCCCGACCCCCACCCCGGGGCATGCTGCTCACTCACCAGCCCGGACCTCCGCAGGGCAACTCTCTCTCCCCCAGTGCCCCTTCTTCTGCCCCAGGTCTGCAACCCGCTGCAACTCTGGGACCGCCCACAGAGACGTAGCTCCACCCCCAAGCGGTGATTGGTCGGGGAGGGTGGTGCCCTAGCCCCTTGGATGCCGGGCAACCCGCCCTCAAGCCCCTGGAACCCTGAAAGTGCAGGGGGTCCAAGAGGCGCCTCCTCCTTCAAAGGACCCTGCGCCTAAAACACCCGGGCCCATCCTCCCGCCACCAGCGCCTCAACTCGGTCCGCCACTCTGCTATCCACACAGCTGGCGAATAGGGCCTGCTGGCCTCCTAGGGGCTACCCTAACCCTATCTTGGCCCCCGAAGGGCCCCTCCCAAGGGGCCTGGCACCGGAACGCGGGGGATTGGTGATACCCGAGCCTCAGCGCCTGACTCACCCTGCTGCCCCACCACCATTTGGGCTGCTCGGGGCGCCGCCAGTCATTCAGGGAGGAGAATGGGCATGGCCCGCTGACTCCCCGGACACATTCGAAGGCCCCCGGTGCCAAAACGTTTGGGCCCACGCTCCTGCTCCACAGAGACCTACCTCTAATTCACCCTCCTTTCGCCACACACACAGCTGGCAGATTGAGCCTGCTGGCGCCCTGGGGGCTAAACCTAACCCTAGGTCATTTCCCCCGAGGGCCCCTCCCAAGCCGCCTGGGCCGCCCCAACGTGGTGATTGGGACCCCCGAGCCCCAGCGCCAGACTCACCTGCGCTCTCACATCACCCGGGCCGCTAGGGGCCCCGCGGGTCATTCAGGGTGTGGGAGAATTGGCAGGGCCCTCCTTTTCACCTGCGAAATTCGAAGGCCCCCGTCTCAAAAAAAAGTTGGTCTCCACGCCTCCTGCTCGCCAGCGCCCTCACTCGCCCGCCTCCGCTTGATGCAGAGCAGTGGATAAAGTTCCTGCCAAGCTCCTGGGGCTAACCGAGCCCTAGGTTGGCCCCGCGTAGGGCACATCCCAAGGGGCCTGGCTCTGCAACGCTTGGGATTGGTGACTGGAGTCTCAGAGCCGGACTCACTCCTGCCGCACTGTCGCCACTCCGGGCCGCTAGCGCTGCCAGTCATTCAGGGTGGTAGAACAGTCAGGCCCTGAGAAACCGGGCGACATTTGAAGCCTCCCCGCGCCAAAATGCAGGGCCCACGTCTCTGCTTGCCAGGCCTTTACTCCTCGGCCTGCCCACCTCTCGCCGCCCAGCCAGAGGATTGGCCTGCCGGCCTCCTGGGGGCTAACTCCCAACCCTAGGTCAGCCTCCAGGAGGAGCCCTTCCAAGGGGCCAGGCGCTGCAACGCTGGGGATTGGGGATCCCCGAGCCACCGCAAGTGGACTCACCCTGCTGCCCCACCACCAACGGATCCGTAGGGGCGCCGCTGCTTATTCAGGGCAGGAGAATGGGCAGGGCACTATGAGCCATGGCAACATTTGAAGGCCCAGGGCGCCAAAAACGCTAGTCTACGTCCCACTCTGCCATCGTCTCCTCAACTCGCCCGCAACTCTGCTCCTCACACAGCTAGCAGATCGGGCCTGTCGGCCTCCTGGGCGCTAACCCTAACTCCTAGATGGCCCCTGATGGTCCCTTCCTAACGGGCCTGGCGCCACAACAATCGGGGCTTGGGGACCCCCAAGCCCCAGCGCCAGATGCACCCTGCCGCCCCGCCCCACAGAGGCCGCTAGGGCGCCGACTTCCTTCAGGGTGGGAGAACGGGCAGGGCTCCTCCGAACACCCGCCAACCTTCGGCGCCCAACCAAAACGCTGTGCCCAGGCTCATGTTCACCAGCACTCACCTCAGCCCAACTCTCCTCAAGGCACAGGTGGTGTATCGGGCCTGCTGGCCTCTGGTGGCTAACCCTAACTGGGTGTAGGTCAGCCCCGGAGGGGTCCTTCCCAAGTGTCCTGGCGCTGCAACGCTGGGGATGGGGACCTGAGCCCAAGTGCCGGATCTCACCCTGCTGCCCTTCTCAGCCACCGGAGACGCTAGGGGCCCACTGCTCAATCAGGGCAGGAGAACGGGCAGGGCCTTCTGAACTCCACACCATCCTTCGAAAGCCCCCCATGCTCCCATGCTAAATGCTTTTTCCCCATTTTAGCCCATGCTAAAAATGCTTGGGCTCATGCTCAGGCTTGGCAGCGCCTCACCTCGCCCAACACTCTGCGTGTTGCACAGACGCTGATCAGGTCCACAGGCCTTCTGCAGGTAACCATAACCCCAGATCGATCCCCGAGGGGCCCCTCCCAAGGGGTCTGGCGTCGCAACGCGGGACTGGGGACCAACCTCAGCACCGGACTCACCCTGCCGCCCAGCCGCCACCCGGCCCCTGGGGTGCTGCCGCTCATTCAGGGCGGTAGAACAGGCAGGGGTCCTCCGAGACAGGGTGACCTCAAAGCCCCCCGCGCCAAAAGGCCTGGGCCCACGCTCCCGCCACCAGCGCCTCACCTCGGGTCTGCCACCCGCTCTCCAACAGCTGGCGAATAGGCCTGCTGGCCTCCTAGGGGCTAAACCCTAGGTTGGCTCGAGGGGCCTCCAAGGCCTGGCGCTGAATGCGGGGAGTGGGGATACCCGGGAAGTCGAAGCGCCTGACTCACCCTGCCGCCCTGCCGCCTGGCCTGCTAGGGGCACTGCCGTCATTCAGGGCTGTGAGAAGGGCAAGGCCTTCCCAGCTCCCTGTGACTTTCAAAGCCTCCCTGGGCAAAAACGTTGGTGCCCATGCTCCGGCTCCCCAGCACTCTCACCCGGCCCACCCCTCCCTTGCTGCAGAGCCAGTGGATAGGGCCTCCGCTCTGCCTCCTGGGGGCCAACCCTAACCCTAGGTCTGCCCCCCAGGGACCCTCCCAAGGTTCCTGGTGCCGCTACTCCGGGATCTGGCACTCCAAGCCCCAGAGCCAGACTCACCCTGCCACAACGCCGCCTCAACAGGTCGCTAGGGCGCCGCCGCTCATTCAGGGAGGTGAATGGCAGGCCCGCGGGGTCCCAGGAGACATTCGAAGGACCCTGGCGCCAAAACGCTTGGGCCCGCGCGCCCGCCGACAGAGACTTCACACGACTACCCTCCATTAGCCACACAGCTACGGATTGAGCCTGCTGGTGTCCTGGGAGCTAACCTAACCCTAGGTTGGCCCACGAGGAGCCCCCTCCCAAGGCCTGGTGCTGCCCGGGATTGGGGATCTCTGAGCTGCAGCGTGGGATTCTCACCCCTGCCTGCCCCACCACTAATGGAGCCGCTAGGGCACCGCTGATTATTCAGGGACGGAGAACGGGCAGGGCACTTCGGTGCCATGGCAAAATCCCAAGGACCAGGGCGCCAAAACGCTGGGGCTCACTCCCGCTGCCATCGTTCCTCAACTGCCCGCACCTCCGCCATCGCACAGCCGGCAGATCGGGCTCGCCAGCGTCCTGGGCGCTAACCTAACTCCTAGGACGGCTCCCGAGGGTCCCTTCCTAAGGGGCATGGCACCGTGCCGGGATTGTGGACCCGCAAGACCCAGCTCTGATGTAACATGCCGCCCCGCAACACACGTGCTGCTAGGGGCGCCACCATTCATTCAGTGTTGGAGAACTTGCAGGGCCCTCCGAACTCCCCGCCCACCTTCAAAGCCGCCCGAGCCAAAATGATTGGTCCCAGGCTCATGTTCACCAGCATCCTCAGCTCGTCCCAACTCACCGTCAACACACAGGCGGTGTGCCTGCCGGCCTCCTGGGGGCTAACCCCACCATAGGTCGGCCCGAGGGGCCATCTAAGTGGCCTGGGGCCGCAGCCGGGATGGGGACCCCGAGCCTGGGCAATCGGGATCTCGCCCTGCTGCCCTTCAGCCACCCGAGCCGCTTAGGGGCCCACCGGTCAATCAGGGCAGGAGAACGGTTAGGGCCCTCCCGAGCACCCCACGGATGTTCATAGGCCCTGCGCTAAAACACTTGGGCTCATGCCCAGGCTCGTCAGCGCCCTCACTTCGGCCCAACACTCCGCTGTTGCACACCCACTGATCGGGGGTCCACTGGCCTCTGGGGGCCAATCAACCCTAGATCGACCCTGGGCAGCTCCCTCCCAAGGGCGGGTGTTGCAACGCCGGGATTGGGACCCCGAGCCTCAGCACTGACTCCACCCCTGCAGCCCAGCCGCCACGTGGGGGCTGGGGTGGTGTTGTTTATTCAGGGCGGAGAATGGAGGGCCCTCTGCCATGGAGACTCCTCTCAAAGGCTCCCACGCTCAAAACACCTCGGGCCTCACGCTTCCGCTCACCAGCACCCCTACCCGGCCCGCCAATCCAGTCTCCACACAGCTGGCAAATAGGCCTGCCGGCCTCCTAGCTGGGTCAACCCCTGTGGCTGGCCCCCTCGAGGGACACCTCCCAAGGGGCCTGGCGCCGCATCCTCGGCTGATTGGGCACCCCGAGCCCCAGTTCCAGATTCACCTGCTGCCCTGCTCACAGCCGGCCGCTAGGGGCGCCAAGTGGTCATTCAGGGTGGGAGAACTGGCAAGGCCCTCCGTTTCCCTGCAGCCTTAGAAGGCCCCCAAAAAGTTGGCTCCCACGCCCTGCTCGGCCAGGCGTCACCGGCCCACCCCTCCGCTTGCTGCAGAGCTGGTGGATAGTTCCTGCCAGGCTCCTGGGGCTAACCGAACTCCTAGGTCGGGCCCCATGGGCACATCCCAAGGGGCCTGGCTCTGCAAAGCTTGGGATTGGTGACTCAGAGCCCCAGAGCCGGACTCACTGTGCTGTACTGTCACCACCCAGGCCGCTAGGGGCGGCCGCCGGTGATTCAGGGTGATAGAAGTTGCAGGGCCTTCTGAGCCCCTGGTGACCTTCAAAGGCCCCCACACCAAAATGCTGGTGCCCACGCTCCCGCTCCTCAGCTCACCTCGGCCCGCCCTCCGCTCTCTGCACAGCTGGCGGATCTGGCCCGCTGGCCTCCTGGGGCTGTCTCCTGTCCCTAGGTTAGCCCAAGGGGCCCATCCCAAGGGTCCTGGTGCCGCCACGTTGGGACTGGGACCCCAAGCCCCAGAGCCAGACTCACCTCTGCCACAACGCTGCCACCCGGGCCGCTAGCGCCCCTGGTCACTCAGGACGGGGAGAACAGTAGACAGGGCCCTGGAGAAACCGGCAAACATTTGAAGTCTCCACCAAAATGCAGGGGTCCACGCTCCCGCTTGCCAGGAGCCTTTACCTCGGCCCGCCTACCTCTCGCTGCCCAGCCAGAGGATTGGGACTGCCGTCTCCTGGGGGCTAACTCTGACTCTAGGTCAGCCCACTAGGAGCCCTCCCAAGGGGCCTGGCCCCGCAAATCTGGGGATTGAGATCCCCGAGCCTCAGCGCAGGACTCACCCTGCCGCCCCACCACTAACGGATCTGCTAGGGCGCCGCTGCCTGATTCAGGGCAGGAGAACGGGCAGGGCGCCACGAGCCATGGCAACATTCAAAGGCCCAGGGTGCCAAAACGCTGGGGAACATGTTCCCACTCTCGCCATCGCCATCAACTCAGCTCGTACCCCGTTCCTCACAGAGCCGGCAGGATCGGGGCTCGTCGGCGTCTTGGGCGCTAACCCTAACCCTAGGACGGCCCCTGAGGGTCCCTTCCTAAAGCGGCCTGGCGCTGTAACGCCGGGATTGGGGACCCTGCCCCAGCGCTGGATGCACCTTGCCGCCTCACCCCCACATGGGCCGCTAGGGGCCCCGACGTCCCTTCAGGGTGGGAGAACTGGCAGGGGCCCTCCACCTCCTTCGCGACATTCCAAGGCCCTCGCGCCAAAAATGCTTGGGCCCACGGTCCAGCTCTGGCGCCCTCACTTTGGCCTGGCCCACTTCGCCACCGCACAGCAGGCGGATCATGCCTGCCGGACTCCTAGGTGCCAACACTAACCCTAGGATGGCCCAGAGGGGCCCTCCCAAGGGGCCTCACTGCAACACACAGCATTGGGGACCCCCAAAACCGCACTGCAGCTACAGATTCGCCACTGCCACACCCGGCCACCACCCGGGCCGCTAGGGGCGCCGCCGGTCATTCAGGGCGAGATAACGGGCAGGCCCTCCCGAGCCTCTAGCGATGTTCAAAGGCCCCTGGGCCAAAAACGCTTAGATACCATACTCCTGCACGCCAGCACCTCACCAGCCCACTCCTCCGTCGCCACACAGCCGGCGCATCATTCCTTCTGGCCTACTGGGGTCTAAACCCAATCCTAAACCCTAACTCCTAACCCTACCCTAACCCCAACCCTATCCTAAACCTAAACCTAAACCCTAATCCTTAAACCCTAAACCCTAACATTAACCCTAAACCCTAAACCCTAACCCGTAACCCTAATCCCGAAACCCTAAACACTAAACCATAACCTTAACCACTAACCCCAAACCCCAAACCCTAACCCTAAACCCTAACCCTACCCCGACCCCTACCATACCCCTAACCCTGCCCCTAACCCTACCCCTTCAGCTAACCCTACCCCTAACCCGTATTCCCAACCCTAAACGTAACCCTAACCTCGTACCCTAACCGATACTCTAACCCTAACTCTAACCCGTGACGCTAACCCTACCCCCTAACCTGTACCCTAACCCTAACTGTAATCCTAACACATACTCTAACCCGTACCCTAACCCGTACTCTAACCCGCACTCTAACCCGTACTCTAACCCCTAACCCTAAACCGTAACCTAACCTGTACCATAACCCTAAACTGTGTACCTAACCCAACCCGCATCTCTAACCCTAACTGCACCCCAAACCGTACTCCAAATCTGTAAAACCAACACTAACCCTAAACCATACCCTAAGCCGTACTCCTAAACTCGCACCCTAATGTGTACCCTAACGCATACCCTAACCCTAACCCGTACTCCTAAACCTAACCCGCACCCCCAACCATAACCCTAACCCTAAACCCAAACCCTAAACCCTAGCCCGTACTCCTTAAACCCTAATCTGTACCTTAACCCATAACCTCTAACCTGTAACCCCTAAACCCAACCTCCTAACCAACCCTCTCCTTCCCTAACCCTAAAACTTACCCTCACCCATAACCTAACCGGTATTCCCATACCCTAACCTTAACCCGCACTTAACTGCACCCCCAACCCCGGGATTGGGTACACCTGAGCCCCACCACGGGACTCAGGCTGCCACCCCCTCAGGAAACCATGCCCTTGGGGTGCCACAGAGCATCCCATGCAGGAGAACTGGTAGGCCCCCTGAGCCCCCAGTGATCCCTCAGCGGCCCCATACACCCCAACTCTGGGAGGCCCACGCTCATCCCGCCCCCATGCCTCCTTTCAGCTTGCCACCGAGCTCGTCACAGAGACTGCAGATCAGGCCTGCTGTCTCTGGTGCCTAGACCTGACCCTAGGTCGGCTGGGTAGGGGCTCTCCTCGGGGGGCCCGTGCCACAGCCCTGTGGACTGGGGACACTTGAGCCCCACTGAAGGACAAAGCCTGCCAGCCCGCAGGGAAACCGTGCCTTGGGAGGCTGTAGAGCATTCAGGGTGGGAGAACAAGGAGGGTCCCCAGAGACCCCGCGAACTCCGGCAATCCCTAAACCCAACCTTGAAGCCCATGCTCACCCCACCCGCACGCCACCTCAGCCTCGCAGCGGAGTCCGCCACATAGTGGGCAGATCTGGCCTGCGGTTTCTGGGCCCCAAACCTAACCCTAGTTCATTTGTGGAGGCCCTCTCCTCAGGAGCCAAGCCAAAGCCACGGGGATTCAGGATACCTGAGCTGTAAAAGCAGGACCAGTCTGCCACCCCTCGCAGGAAACCATGCGCCTTGGGAGGCCATAGAGCATTCAGGGCGGAGAACCAGGAGGGCCCTCCTGAGCCACCAGCGAACTTCGGCGGCCCTCCCGCACCCCAACCCCGATGCCCACGCTCCTCCCACACCCTCACCTCAGTCCGTAGCTAGCCATATAGCCAGCATATCGGGCCTGCAGGGCTCCAGGGCCTAACCCAGCCCTAGGTTGGCCGAGGGTGGGGGCCTCCCCAGGAGCCTTACACCGCAGCCCCGGGAATTGGGATACCTGTGCCCCACCGCAGGACTCAGCTTGCCACCGGAGCCAGGAAACCATGCCCCTTGGGGGCTCCTATGGAGCCTACAGGGCATGAGAACTTGGGAGGCCCCGAGCCCATCCCCATCTGGCAGCTCCCCGTGACCCAACTCCCTGAGGCCCATGCTCACCCTCCTCCATGGCCTCCTCTCAGCCCTCCACAGAGCCCCGGCCACGCAAAGCCTGCTGATTGCCCTGCCGGGCTCCTGACCCTAACCCTTACCCTAGGGTTGGCCAGAGGGGCCCCTCCACAGGGTCCTGGCACCCACTCCGGGATTGGGGACACCCAAGCCACAATCAGACTCAGCCTTCAGCCCACAGTAAACTGTACCATTTAGGCACAACACAAGCATTCAGGGCAAGAGAATTGTTCTGAGCCCCTGCTGGTGAACCCCGACCTTAGGCCCTTCCGGATGAAACCCCAAGGCTCACACTCTCCCTCCCTTGTGCCTTCATCTCACTCGGCCTGGGAGTTCTCTGAGCACTGGGCAGTCTCGGACCTGCTGTCTCTGAGGCCTAACCTAACCCTGGGTCTTCACGGAGGTTCCTTCCCCCATTTGCCTGCCTCAGGCACCAGGCATTGGCCACCTCTGCAATCTTAATTAGAGGACTCAGCCTGCCCCACAGCAGGAAACTGTCCATTTGGGGCTGCAGCAAGGATTCATAGGAAAACTGGGAGGGCCTCCCCTCAGCCCATATCCCAGGCAACCCCCACTTTCAGAGATCTCCTGATCCAATTAGTAGCTTCACACTAACCTTAAACTTGTTTCCACAGAGATCTTTTGAAATTCTCCACACTTCCAACCGATGTCATCATCCAGCTTCAAAGTGCCTTACCCAGCTTTAGGTCTTGAGATGGATTAAAATGGGAAGTCATTTCACTGATGACGACGTACTGGTGACCAAAAGATACATGCATACATGTTTATAATATTTTGGCTTCAGGAAAATGTAAATCTAAACCCCTATAGATGCCATATCACACGAGGTCGAATATCTAAAAATAAGAACACATGAAACTACACATGTTGGAGAGGATGTGGAGAAACGGAACCCTCTGCCACCCCTGTACGAATGCAGTCCGGTACAGCCACTCTTGAAATGGTACGGAGTTTCCTCAAGAAGTTATAAATAAAGCTACCCTATGTCCTAGCAATTGCACTACTGGGTATTTACCCCCAAAGAGACAGAGGTAGCGAAGACGGGACACATGCACCCCAGTGTTCATAGCAGCAATATCCATAATAGACAAACTGTGGAAGGAGTGCAGATGACCATGGATAGATGAATGGATAAAGAAGATGTGGATCATATATATAATGGAATATTACTCAGCCATCAGAAAGGATGAACACTTCCCATCACACCAACCTGGGTGAGCTGGAGGGTATTATGCTGAGTGGAATAAGTCAATGAAAGAAAGGCAATGATCATATAAGCTACTCCTATGTGGGAATATCAGAAACAGCGGAAGAAGACCATAGGGAAGGAAGGGAAATAGAATGGAAAGTCATCAGAAAGGAGAAAACCCATGATGGACTCTTAACTATCGCAAGAAACTGATGATTGCTGGAGGAGAAGTTGGGGGGGTAACTAGGTGAGTAGCATTAAGGAGGTCTCACGATACAATGAGCACTGGGTGTTACATGACTGAAAATTTATTGAAGACTACATCGGAAACTAATGATGTATGTAATTTGGCTAATTGAATTTAAATTAAAGAATAAAGGACCTCAGAATAAACAATCCTAAACATTTGTATGGAACCACTAAAATTCTGAACTGCCAGTGCAATGTGGAAAAGAAAAACAAAGCTGGGGACCCAAATTTCAGATTTCAGGTGGTTATACTACAAAGCTGCAGTCATCCTAACAAGAGAGTACGGCACAAAAATAGACACAGCGACAAAAAGGAATACAGGGACACACCAGACAGAAACCACAATTATGTAGGTCTATGAGTCTTCCACAAAGAAAAGCAACGATATCAAAAAGGGAAAAGGTCAGTTCCCAAGCAACAAATGGTGTTGGGAAACTAGACAGCTACGCACAAAAGAATGAAATTAGACTGCTTTACACAATACAGACAAACACAAACACAAAACAAAGTTTCAAGACCTCAATATGCGACCTGAATCCATATAAATCCTACAGGAGGAAGACAGTAACTTCTTTGACATGGACCATACCAACGTTTTTCTGGACTGTCTCTGAGGCAAAAGGAAATGAAAGCAAAAAATAAACTATTGGGAATCCAGCAAAATAAACAGTTTCACACGGCAGAAGAACAATGAAAATGTAAAAATAATACATAACCTACTCAAAAGGGAGAAGATATTTGCAAAGATCATATGCAATAAAGGGATAGTGTCCAAAACATATACAACTGATACTAGCCTCGACCCCAAAAACAAATAATCCAGTTAAAAATAGGCAGAAGACATGGACAGACATTTCTCCAAAGAAGAAATACAAATGGCCAACAAATCCTGTGAAAAGATGTTCACCATCACCCATCATCAGGAAAATGTAAATCCAAAGGACAATGAGTAATACCCCAAACCTGTCAGAATGGCTAACACTAAAAAGCACAACAAAGTAGGTGTTGGGAAGATGTGGATAAAGGGGAATCCTCGTGAACTGTGGGTGGGAATGCAAACTGTGGTGGCCGTGGAAAAATAGTATGAAGGTTCCTCAAAAATTAAATATAGAACTATCCTACGATCCAACAATCACACTACTCGTATTTACCCAAAGAATAGGAAAACAGTAACGTAAAAGGATACGTGCAACCCATGTTTCTTGCACCATTATTTACAATATCACAATATGGAAGCAACCCAAGTGTCTGTAGAAAAATTGACAAATGAGATGATAGATGTGTGTATTCACACACACACACACACACACACACACACACACACACACAATGGAGTATTACTCCGCTTGAAAAAGAATGAAACCTTGCCATTTGCAAACACATGGATTGAGCTAGAGAGTATTATCCTAACTGAAATCAGTCAGTCAGAGAAAGACAAATCCCATAGGATGTCACTCTAATGGGGAATTTAAAAAACAAACAAAAATAAGTAAATAAAAGAGAAAAAGAAGACACACCAAAATACAAACTCTTAACAAGAGAGAACAAAAGGATGGTTACCAGAGAGGAGGTGGATAGAGGGATGAGCGAAATACATGAAGTGGATTAAGAGGACACTTTTCTTGATGACCACTGAGTAATATATACAATTACTGAATCACTCTATTGTACACCTGAAAGGAATGTAACACTGTATGTTAGCTCTACTGGAATTAAAATAAATTTTGAAAAAAGATTTTTCTTCAGGAACCTCTTTGAAAAGCTTTTCCTGTGCACTGTGCATGTTCTACTTGGGAGGATTCACTACAATAATTATTCACTTATGCCTCGAATTCAGATTTCACTGGAGTTCTTACTGTGATCCCAGCCCACGGGAGCCATGGTCCTTTTCTGCTGGCTCAGCACCTATGCATTCAAGATTGGCATATGACATATGTCACTTCACTGTCCAGAAAGCTATTATTGCTCTTGTTTCAGCAGAGAGTCACAGACTTGGGACAGGTTTCAGAGCAGGGTTTATTATGGATCCTGGATCTCTATTTCAATGTTCATTACCTGATCCATTTGGGCTGTTAGGTTCCCTGAGGATAGGCTTTTGCTACCAAGCACATGTACATGGAAGATGCAACGGTGGGTGGGCTTGGTGCTGGACAGGAAGAAGATCAAAAACAGACAAGGGTCTGATTCCCCCCATCCAGGAACTGCCAAGGTAGAGGGTACGGGAGGTAGAATCCATGTAAAACTCCAAGGTCACCAGCTGAACACAGGAGGCATAGGTCAAGGGAACTGAGATGCAGGGGTTGAAGGCTGCTCTGAGCTACCTAGGAATAAAAGTAACCAAAAATGAGAAAGACATAGTACACTCAACACATGGCAGAAAAGAAATGAAAAACATGTGTGTCGAGGGGGCAGGGATGTATGGGTCACAAAGATTTGGAAGGCAACATTAAACAAATGGACGCTTACACCATGCGCCTTAACTGGAAAAGTTAATTGCGTGGAACATGTCCATCGTACTCCAAAGCCATTGACAGATGTGATGAAATCCCTATCTGAATACCAGTGGCATTCTTCGAGCAAATAGAAAAACAGTCCTCAAACTTGATGGAATCACAAAGACCCCAAATACCCAAAGCAACCTGAGAAAGAAAGGTGCAGTCAACACACTCCTGGATTTCAACCTAGATTACAAAGCTCTTTGTCATCAAAACAGGATGGTACTGGCATAAACACAGACACCAGGTCAGTGGAACAGAACAGAAAAGCTCAGAAACTTACTCACACGTAGATGATCCTAACTTACGACACAGCAGCAGAAGATATGCCATGAGGGAAGGGGACTGGTTCTTCAGTGAGCGGTAACAGGCAAACTGGACACTAAATGCAGAAGAATATAACTGGGTCACTTTCTTACACCACACACAAAATTTTTAATGGATGAACGATTTGAAGATAAGAACTGAATCCATAAACCTTTAAGAAGATACAGGTACTAAGTCTCGACATTAGTTTTGGCAAAGAGTCTTCAGATAGACACCAATGCAAAGGCAACAAAAGTAAAAATAAACAAGTGGAAACAACATCAAACTGAAATCTTCCACATGGCAAAAGAAACCACCAAAACTTAAAAAGGCCACTGACCCAATAGGAAAACATATCTGTGAATCATATGTGTGAGAAGAGGCAAATATCCAAAATACACACAACACTCATACAAATCAAACCAAAAATACTGTAAAAAATTAAAGGAATATATGAACAGATACTTTCCAAAGATGGCACACAGGTGCCAAAAGACAGAAAAAGTTGTTCGACATCACTCTTTCATCGTCAGGGAAAACATCAGTCAAAACCCACACCGGCTATCCTCTCACAAATCTGGTTGGAACAGCAATTGTCCCAGAGATGGACAACAAGTGGGTCAAGGGTGCAGACGAGGAGACACTGTGCACTGTTGGTGGGAATGGAAATTGGTGCAGCCACTGTGACAAACGGTATGGACGTTCCTGAAAATGGGACAAATGCAACTACCACATGACCCAGTAATGGCTCTACTGAGTATTGATTTGGAGAACACAAAAATACTGCCTCAAAAGACAGATGCACTCCCACATTCACTGCAGCATTATTCACAAGAACCAGACATGGAAACACAGACCTTGGGGGCCTTATGCCAAGTAACTCAGACACAGAGCGACCAATACCAGATGCTCTCATGTACATTCCACGTGAACAAATACTGAATGCGTAGATACTGAGAGCAGATTGGTAGGTGCCAGATTCGGGATGGGGTGGTAGAAACGCAAGGTTGTCAAAGCCCCCAATGTTTGAGTGAGAAAACTGACAGTCATGAAATGTTCTGTCCAGCATGGAGACTAAAAATAACCCCAGCATGGGGTATAGGTTTCTTGCTCTTGAAAGTACAGGGCTTGAGAAACCTGCACAGCAGAAATGGTGTCAAGAAGGAATGGCCATTAATTTACACGAAATTAGACAGTGTGCTCAGTCTCCAAAATTCCTTCTCCTTGGCTTCTTTCTCAGGCCTCAGGACACAAGTTTCTAAGGGAGGCCCAGCATAAATGAAGATAAAGCACAACAGAGGCTCACAGACAATTCATTCAAAGTGCTGGTGGCTGGATGTGGAGAGCAGTTCTAGCAGAAGGAGTTGGTTTGGGTGCATGCCGCCTGTCGTGTTTCTCCCCAAAACAGATGCTGAACGCGATTCTCACTGTGTTCACCTCTTTTCATAAGAGGGAAATCCTCTTCAGGTCTCTTCCTCTTACTGAAGATGGCACAACGTATTTCTTTCAATAAAGCCCAGTGTCTTACTGTGAACGTTGAAAAGTGGGGGATACTTGTACTTGAGCATTGCTGAAGGAGCATTGTGAAAGGTTCTCCCAGACACAAACCTCAGCAGATCCACCGGGAATGAGCACCTCATCAGCATGCAGAACAAGGACTACCTCCCACCCCAGAAACCCTCTCTCCTTCCCTCGATCAGGACAACCCACAACAGCTGGGAGTTACTCCAATTCCTCCTTCTCCTGCTCCTAATATCTAACCTCAGCATAATGCTGTGAGCTCCATCTTCAAAATGGACCCAGAATAGGTCTAACCACTCCATCCAAGCCACCTGTCTGGTCCACAGCAGCCTGAGTTCCTGGAAAAGCTTGTCATTGACCTGCCTTGCCATCTTCAACCCTCTGTCATTCTGTTCTCAACATGTAGCCACGATGGTCCTAGTGAAACAGGGTCTCATGGTGGTTATAGCCCTGGAATGGCTTTCTGCTCCCTCTGTCACCTCTCTCTGAGGTCATGTCCTCACTTGTCCTGTGGCCACAGGGCCTTCTGCTGCTCCTGGACATACTTGAATTCTCCTGCCCCAGAGCCTTTGCACATGCTTTGCCTTCTGTTAGAATGTCTTGATGTGTCTCACTCTCTTCTTGAGAAGTCTGAATTGGAGTGACAGGGACAGAAGAGTGAGGATGTGTGTTGGGTGAGGCTGGTGGCCCAGAAGAAGGTTTCTGCCAGCTCTCCCTGTGCCTCACTTTGTCCTCAGCCAGGAACTTCTACACAGCCCTCACCTGTCACAACTCTCACCCAGGAGACCCACAGCCACCCCTGAGCCCACCCTGCCCACACCCTGCTGCAGAATGCATTCAGCTTCCTCTGGGACCCTGTACAGCGTTACCCAGACCTGAACTCCCCGTTCCTGCAAAGCCCCGATCTCCTTCTTCCAAAATCACACTCGCAAGGCTTTCATGAGAAAGCTATAAGCTAATCTAATGAAAGGTTCACACCTACTTTCCCTTCTGTTGCCTTTTCTCTCCACCTTCTTTCCTACCGTGCAAACTGTAACATATCAGTGGAACATGAACATGCTCTGAGACTCAATCTTCATTGCAGCTGAGGACTCTTATGTGATAAGAACTAGTGTATCTACAACAGGGTGTTTTACAACTATCATCTATAGAATAGTACAGCCCAATTCACTACACTTTTACCTCACTCTTCATGAAGCAGAACACTTTTCCTTTCTCTTTTACTTAAATTCCAGTTAGTTCACATGCCATGGAATATCCCGCTTCAGGGGTGGATTTAGTGATTCTCACCTGATACAGTACCCGTGCTCATCACCGTGCCCTCCTTAATACCCCTCACCCATTTAACTCTTCCCCTCACGCCCCTGTCCTGCAGCAACATTCGATTTGTTCTCCAAGGTTGAGTCTATTTCCTTGTTTGCCTCTCTCATCACCCCTCCACTCTGTTCATCTGTTTTCTTTCTCAAATTCCACAAGCGTGAGAGCATAGGATATTTGTCTTTCCTCACTGATTTTGCTTAGCTCAATACACTCTAGATCCATTCACATCCCTGCAAATTGTAAGATTTCATTCTTTTTGAAGCTGGGTCATATTCCATTATATATATGTATCCCACATCTGCTTTATCCTTTCATCAGTGCATGGAATTTAGGATTCTCTCCATAGTTTGGCTACTGTGGACATTGCTGCTATAAACATCATGGCATGGACCCCGAATCGTGCATTTTTGTATCCCTTGGGTAAATACCTAGGAAGCAATTGCTGATCATGTGGTTGTTCAATGTTTAACTTTTGAGGAACCCCCCACACTATTTCCCAGACTGGCGCACCACTTTGCATTCCCACCAACAGGATGGGAGGGCTTCCCTCACGCAGAACATTATATCGTCGGCAATTTCATAAGAGGAAACAAAACCTCTGGGAGATGCACCCAGGGTCAGGCAAGCAGTTGCAGACTTCACCCCAAGGCTCCTGACGCCAAACCCCTTTAAGCCACCAGCATGCCACTATCCAAATGAATTCCCAGACTCTCCTTCTGACTCCACCACCAAAGAAACTACAGAGAGAATATGGCACCTCAAAATATCGAGATAATACATTTAGTAAACCAGAAAGTCAAGCTCAACTTTAAACAGGAACAGGCCGCTTTGGATAATTTTAATTTTCCTCCACCTAATTTTAACTCTTCTGATGAAGTAAACTAATCAGATGAAACATCACCTTTGTCAAATGACATCTCCAAGTCTGTATCAGATGAAAAAGCCACCTAACTCTAGATGCTGGCACTCAAACAATCTTAGGCCAATTGAATAAACACTGTTAGATGAAGGAACAAATTAGATGTTACAAACAGGCACAGAGTGAATCTCACCTTCCCTTTCTAATAAAAGAGGTTCCTAGGAGATGTGTCAAAATACATTTGTAAGCACAAATGGACAGAGAATTGCATCCCTGCAAAGTTCTACCTTCAGGGAAACTAAGTAATTCTTGCACCAAACCCAGAATGCTGACAGCTACTCAATTTTACTTGTGGCCACTAGAGAAAGAGAAAGCCCAGAGGTTTTGGGTAATGAGAGGTTTTACCTCCAGCACTAACATGTTAGGACATTTGCCAAACATACTCTGTGCTTTCCTGAACACTGGCGTCCCACGTGACAAGCTGCCCGCTGAGCTCGATGCTGACGCTCAAAACTCCGGGTCTATGGAGCAGAGCAGAGAAGTGCTGTCAGCTGGGAGAAGAAGGCACTCTGACCTAAAGCCTGCACACTGCTTCGGTTTCTCTGTGAACGGGCAACACATACGTTGTTTAGCAGTAATTATCTTCATTCTCAATAGACCAATGACCTTGCCTTTTCTGGAAAGCAGACTTACTCTCTTCTAAAGAAACCCTCAATTCGTCTATTCCCAATGCAACTAGAGTGGGGTCTGGTTTACGCCCGTCCAGGCCCACCTGGATGATTTTCCTGCATGATTCTAACAGCCAATTACCACTAACCTGGGGGCACACGGGCATAATGCTGAAGTTGGGGACGGCTCTGGGGCTTGCTACTGCCACACCTGTGCCTGGGGACCAGGGCACACCCTGCTGAACTCGGGTACTGCTCAAGATGCATCACCTGCACTGTGTCAGAGAACCGGGAGACACTCACTGAAGGTGGGGACTCTTGAGGTCCTTACCCACACTCTCCGGGAACAGGGAAACCCTGAGATTCTGCAACCCATCCCACAAAAGCTCAGGTGAGTGGGCGCCCTGGAGTTCATCGGGTATGGGGAATAAGGCCAGTTGAGGACATGGGGCAGAAGAGATTTAGAGGGAAAGAAAACTCACCTGAGTCCCCACAATGAACCCTCTCCAGTGCCCTTCCAGAACCCTGCCTCCACCTGGGGGCACCCCTACCCCGGACCCCACCCCGGTGCATGCTGCTCACTCACCAGCGGGACCTCCTGCAGGGCAACTCTCTCTCCCAGTGCCCCTCTTCTGCCCCAGGTCTGCAACCCCTGCAACTCTGGAACGCCCACAGAGACGTAGCTCCACCCCCAAGCAGTGATTGGTCGGAGGGTGGTTCCCCAGCCCTGGATGTGCCAGGAACGCCCTCAACCCCTGAGCCCTGAGCAAATCAGGGGCGCTCAAGCCTGCCTTCCTAACACCCAGCACAGCAGGCATGGTGTGGGGCCTGGGCCGGCTCCCCACACCACGTCTGGCCCTTCGGGACCTCTAGCTGCAGAACAGAGCCCTGCCCCTTTCCTTTTGCACCAGCCTCCCTGCTGGGTGTGCCTAGCTCAGGCAAGGTCAGTGCTCTCTGTGACCCTCCAAGGCTTGGGCATTTAGGAAATGCAATGATTTCATGCTCCGCAGTTAAATCCTTGGTGGCAAGACTCCAGTAACTGGCTCTTTCGGATAGAGGCTTCCCCTGGCGTTCACGCAGGAGTGGCAGGCTCCACACTCAAGGCTCCTACTGTGAGCTCCCTTTTGCTGAATCTTATATCGTCTGCAGGAGTTTCCCGATACAGCCGCTCGTGCTGTGTACCAGACTTTTACCTTAAAGCTTGTTGTTTCTAATGCCTATAAACTTTTAGAGAAGAACAAGTTCTAGGATCTAAACCAGTGGAAGCTGCTGAGGAACATTTCCAAGAGGTCTCCGGTGGACATTAGAGGTTAATATTTCTGTTATGTAATCAAGAAATCTATGAAAAAGAAGAAAGTGCAATTGATTCTCATGTTTTCAGTATGTGCAGTCAGTATGATCTTTAATCTTAAGGGAGCCAAAGAGGTTCTTATTTTCTCTATCTTTTGTTGGATTTTTGGTTATTTTTTCTTTCTCGAAGCAGATGTCAACATGTGCTTGGGCAGAAAAGGCCCATGCTTTGAGGTTTTATCCCAATCATTTTTGAGTCGTAAAAATGTTAAAGGACAGCTTCCTGGGCCCAGATCAGGGCCTCACAGATGATATAAGATAAAAATTACTTTTATCATTATAATTACTACCTAAATGGAGGAATTTGAGACAAAAGCACCTTCACAAGAGTACCAAGAAATCAAAATGATGCCTCCAGAAGGCTACCTGCTCCATGGTCAGCACAGGTAACAGAAGGTTCCTGTCTCTGACTCGCCTCCAAATCTGATCTTCATTTAATCAGTTAGGGCCTCTCATCTGCCCCTGTAGCTCACGCCTGGGGAACTCCACATCAGCCTCTAGACTGTTTCCTCCACCTCCAGTTCCCCTTCCCATCTCTTTCTGCTAAAAAACTTTAAAAAAGAACATTAAAATCAGAATTGTAGAACTGCTAGACACCTTAAGATGTCTGGCACCATTCCTTTAATCGCAGAATAAAACAAGTAGCTCAGTTGTCCCACTAATTAACATGAGCCCCTCTGATGACTAGTGTCTTTCTCTGCAAAATGTTGACTAATGTAAGTCACAGTCATACCATTAAACACTAGGATGGCTGGGAAGTAATCATCTAGGTAAGGGAATATTTTAGCCATTTTATAAGCATTGGCGTCACTTTAGAAGAGGCTGAGACTGACGTGTTTTAAATACTATTTCAAACCTTGTTTTACAGCACACACTCTGAACATACCAGAGCCTGAATCACTTAAAAATAGTTCCATTTCAGCTAACTTTTTATATCAGAAAATATTATACTGTCTCTTATTCCTAGAGGATCTTGAGTATCTACCCGAGAGGTCCTCCACTGAGATAATTTCTTCAATGTAATATGGGTAGAGGTAGAAATGGCCAGCTGAATCTTTCGAGCTTGGTCCACAGACAAGAAAATCCTGGATACTGATAGTTTTTCCAATAGAGAAGACCAGAGATAAGGAAATAGTACCCGTATGGAAAACAAGGGATTTGAGTCAATTTGGGGATCCCACTTAGGTTTCTGACACTAAAATGCCTCTGTGCTCACATTGCTCTGAGTCCCCACCTAACCATCTGAAAGTGTGCCTAATAAATATCTACACCTAGCTTGAGAAGTTTAAGAGGAGAATGCCTAAAAGAGCCAGTATGTATGCCCTCAAGAACAGGTGCTCAGGAAGCCATAATTACTATTGGGTCTATTTCTTTTCCAGAAGAAAGAACACATGTGAATCCATATTTCTAATAGATGACTCCTACAGATGATTTTCAAACCTGAAGGAAGGCCAGAACGCTACTCTGTGTCATATTTCACTGCAGAAATCATGTTTTTGGATGTGGTACATCAAGTCATCAAAGGTGGGCTTCATCCTAGGCCATGTGACCTTATCAGAACCGAAGCAGCGAGCAGTCATCACTATGAGTGGGGAGTCTCCCAATTCCATATGCATGTTGTACCCCCTTAGCTCAGGGACCCAGAAAGGAGCAGCTGGGTGGCGGAGGCACAAGCCAAGGCTGCTAAGCTGTGGCTGGGCAGGCAGACTCTGCTAAGGCTCAACTCCGCTTCCTAGTTAGATATAGGCTCTTTCACAGAAGAAAGGCCATTGTGTGTGAGCACTCATGTAGAAAAGGTGCAGAATTTCCATTCTGGATTCCCTCTCTGACCTCTAGGATATGAGCAAAGTTCCATTAGTTTTTAAACACTGAAGGACTTCCTGGTTTTCTTCTGACTATGATGGGCTTAATTGCTTGGTCTAAGAATAGAATCTAGTTAATTTCAGGCGTTTAAACATTGTACGACTTGATTTAGACCCAGCACCTTCATCTATTTGGGTAATATAGTCCTAGACCACTTGAAAGAATGTATTTCTGCACTCTTATTAGGAATGTTCTATATGTCAGTTAGGTGACATTTGTTACCATGTTTTGTCTGCTTTTTCTAGTCAGATCTGAGAAAAGGTATATTAAAATTCTCAAACAATGCTGCTCTATTCAACAGTTGCATGAGAATCTACTCCAGAGTTAGAAGAGAAAAGGTTAAGAAAGGGAATGTATCTAATATGAGTGTAAGAATAAAACAAAAACACTATAGATAATAATAGAAATTGTCCCGTAGCTATGTAGCACCTGAGAGTGAATGTGATCGTGCCGATCATATCAAATCAGTGACTTCATAAAGTGAGTCTCTATCGACTAAGAAAATAAGCGATGTGGACATAAATTGACAAAACTATCAAAGACCCAAAGATCTTATCAACATAAAAGCCTATTAATAACTCATTGAGAAGTATAAAACCTAACTGTTCGGAATGAGCTTCCACTCTAAAATTAGTATGGGACGCTTAAGCGTTTGACCAACATTGCACTACAGGTATCTTCTAGAAAAAATATTCGTCAGGGCAACCCATGTCCCAATACACTGTGAGAGGGTCTCACAAGATGAGCATAGAAGATGTGCCACTAACCTGAAATTACTCACATCGAAAGAGAATCTCATTGCGGATTCAACATGAATGTGACACTGAGGGTTATCTATGACTAATAAGTAAATGAGAAAGCACATAATCACGCAATGGGAAATAGGAGCGTAGAGGACAAAGGATGGCATGTGGGAAATAGAGGTACATAACACACACTGACAAAGACTGTGGGCAGAGGAGAACTGGGAGATGGTCGCTGTGCTACGTGGTATCGATATCACTGAACATAATCAAAGCTCTATGTCTATACACGGCTAAAATAAATTACATCAAATAAATTATCGGATAGCTTCCAAAGACGTACACAAAGATGGAAAGGGTGGTCCACAGATTATTTTCAGGAACACAAGGACCTTTCTAAAAGAAAACAGTCACACACAAACCAGTATTCCCTAGATGGATGACACTCCTTATTTTCTGAGGACAAGCTTGAAGAACAGACGAGCATCCAAATCAAAGTGATGAAATTCCTGACACTCAGAGGATGGACAATGACCTGTTAGGGCTCGTTCAAACACAGTACAATTTTGTGATATTGTCCTCTGAAGGCAGACAACTGCTCACACCCGTCTTCCTACCCACACAGGTTGCTTACCAACCCCTACCATAAGAAGAAGAAGATAGAAACAGATAGAGACTGAGTAGGAAATAGCAAAAATCACATGTGGGGATTATCCTGAAACACACTGATACATAACTAGTGTAAGGAAGTGTAGGAACTGGACAAGGACGAGAGCTCAGAGAGGTATCTTGGGAAATGCTGTCTGAAATCGTCAGCAATGTTCCATGCTAAGTGAGGGCTCTGAGCATACCCTAGAGTTCTCACAAGTGTTGCAACATGCCATCCTGAGGACTGAAACTCTTCAAGACCTCAAAGTTACCTGATTGACTATGGACTAAGAGATTCCTGTTCTGAAACAGATACCAACTATTGAGCTAATTCACCTTGGGCTCTCTCAGGGTCTCCTAGCAAAGGCTGGACTATTCACTGAAAATCACTACACACACACACACACACACACACACACACACACACACACACACACCTGTCATTTCACCACTACTTAAACATCAAGGTTCTTCCTACCTTTTATTTTTTCACATTGATATTTATACTCACATGAAATGTCATCATTTCTAATGAACACTGATGTCAAAATAGAGATCCATTGACACAATATTCACAAAATGGAACTTCCCTGCTGTAATTTTCAATATAGCATTTTTTAAAGTTCAGACATATTTTAGGTGTTTGGTAACTTATACAGGAGAAGATCAGCATTGAAAAACTCTGAAGACTGACAATGAGTTTTAAGCCTAGAGAACAAAAATTGTCCAATTTCATAGATAATAAGGAACCAAAGGGAAAGCATGGAAGCTGTAGTCGAATAATTTTACACATATGCATCCTCTATAATTCTACTACTGAGGGGCGTGTTTTATTACCACTATGCATGCATCAATTGTCTTCCACGTGCACGTGCACAGGTATAATGAATTACTACAGTAGAATGAAATATCTGGGAACTCTTTGGCGGCATCTATAATGAACAATGAAATTTCGATCTTATATTTGGTGAATCAACATCCTGTCCCTTTAAACAATGGATCCTAAACAGAAGGGGAATGAACACGAGAGAGCTATGACTCTGGGAAACAAACTGAGGGCTTCAGAGGGGAGAGAGGGTGGGAGATTGGGATGGGCCAGTGATGGGTATTAAGGAAGGTCACATATTGCATGGAGCACTGGGTGTTATATGCAAATAACGAATCACGGAACACTACATCAAAAACAAGGAAATACTGTATGTGACTCATATCATATAAATTAAGGTTATTAGAAAAAATTAAAGGTAATAAAACCAATACAGCTTTTCTGTTTCAAGAACAATCACAATTGAGAAAAAACCTAAGCTTCCAATCCCTAGCAAAACACAGACCAAGTTCCATTTCACTCCCCTTTAGTCACATTCTCTGTGGGTCTAGCTATTTCCCTTACTTTTCCTGCTGAGCATGGCAGCCGGGCTCGATCCCAGATCCTGGGATCTAACCTGAGCCAAAGGCACATGCTTGAACTGGCTGAGCCAGCCAGGAGACCCCAGCCATGTCTTTTTCTTAAGCAAAAGGACACTTTCTCACGATGCCTTCCACATGACTTCCATGGTACCCAGAGATCTTGCATTTGCCTCTAGGGAGGTTGCAGATGAAGGCAATGCAAACTCTCACAGTGGGGTTTATCAAATACAATGACCTTGCCTGGTGACAGTGAAACTCTTATGAGCCCACGAGAGGGTGCTTGACACTCAGCTGTGGCTGGCTTCTGGCACAGAGAACCAAATCCATTTCCCTGCCTGATGTCTGTGAGGAAAGATGCCCGTCACTGTGAATGAGACCCCTGCCACTGAGCTGTCCAGAGATGTGCATCCTCACGGAGGATGAGGATAAAGGACAATGCCTGAGGAGAACTCATCTGTCTCTTTTATCTTTTCATATTTTTGACAGTGGACAAATCAGCCTAGGAGTCCTAACTACCTTAGTCTCATCTGTGAATGACCAGACGTTTTACAAAACATCTTACAGATTTTGACCTCACAATGCCCACAACTACTTACCTATAGGGATTCAACATTAAGCAAAGATAATGTTGGTTGGAGAGAGGTCCTGCCCACTGTTGCTTCTCACTTATATGCTCATCTTCCTTCCTCATGGTACAACATAACCATTCCTTGATTCCTGCTTCGCATCTTCAGGAAGCTGATGTCGACTTGAAGGGCATTACCTGACATCGCTTCTTTCTTAGCAATAAGATGTGGACATTTCCCCTAGTCCTACACACCCAAAGTTGAGTCAGAATCAGGATTGAGGAGGCTGATGAGAGTTGAAGGTGTTTTCCTGTACACGGTGGTTTATTAGCCAATAAGGATGGGTCAGAGTCTCGAATTCCAGAACCTTTCATTAATGCTTCCTACTCGTGAAAGATGATGTACATTGGTCCTTTCCCTAGATATGGTGACTCAGAGAAAAGTGTTAGCCCTCGGTCAGACTCCACGACCACCTTGGGGCTTGGTTCCATATTCACAAAAGGATGATGTTAGGGCTAAGAGTAGGTTCCTGTACACTGTTATTTCTTACAGATAATGTGTAGGCATTTTTGTTACATGTGCCAGAGACCACTTAGCGCCCGGGACTTGCTGGCCTCCTGAGGACGAAGCCTAACCCTAGGTCAGACCACGAGGCCCCTCCCAAGGGCCTGTTAGCCTGACAATGCTCGGGATTGGCGCACCTGAGCCCCAGGCGGATCCTCTGCACTCCCTGCAAGACCCGGGCGCTAGGGGCGTTCGCCAGTCATCTAGAGGCGGAGAACGGAGGGCCCTCTATAGCCCCTAGCGACCTTGAAAGCTCCCCTGAAAAAAGCTTTGACCACGCCCTGCTCGCCACGCCTAACCTCGGCCCCCCCTCCACTCCTGCAGAGCTGAGGATTGGCCTGCTCGCTCTCCTGGGGGCTAACCCTATGACCTAGGTCATGCCCCCTAAGGGGCCTTCCAAGTGGGCCTGGCGCCGCATGCCAGGGATTGGGGACCCCCAAGTCCTAGTGCCGGAGACACCCTGCCGCCTCTGCCACCACATGGGGCACACTAGGGGCGCCACCATCCCGTCAGGGGCGACAGAACGGGCAGGACCCTCAAAGCCACCTACGACCTTTGAAGGCACCCCGAGCCAAAGTCAAAATGCTCTGGCCCACGCCTCCCACTCTGCCAGCCACCTCACTCCGACTCCACACATCCATTCACCGCACATGGGCGGAACGGAGCTCAGCATCCTGGGGCTAACCCTATCCCTAGGTCGGCCCCCGAGGCCCGACCCAGGGGCCTGGAGGCTGCAACGCCGGGTAATAGGGGATTCCCGATCCCAGGCGCCGACTCACCCTGCCGCCCCACCACCACCCGGGCCGCCATAGGGGTGCCGCTGGTCATTCAGGGCGGAGAACGGGCAGGCCCTCCGAGTCTCGCGGGGCGAACTCTTCAAAGGCCCCCATCCAAAAGCAAGGCTTCTGAGCCCACGCTCCGCTCCCTAAGCGCTCACCTCGGCCCACCCCTCCGCTCCCCACAGAGCCAGTGGATGAGGCCTTGCCTCCTCCTGGGGCTACCCATAACCCTAGGTTGGCCCCTGAGAGGGGCCCCTCCAATGGGGCCTGCACCGCAATGCCTGTGATTGGGGACCCCTGAGCCCCAGTGCCAGACTCACCGTGTCGCCCGCTGCCACCCGGGCCGCTAGGAGCACCGTTGGTCATTCAGGGAGGGAGAATGGGCAGATCCCTCCGAGCCCCTGGTGACATTTTTTTTTTTAAAGATTTTATTTATTTATTTGACAGAGACAGTCAGAGAGAGAGGGAACACAAGCAGGGGGAGTGGGAGAGGAAGAAGCAGGCTCATAGTGGAGGAGGCCCGATGTGGGACTCGATCTCCGAACGCCGGGATCACGCCTCGAGCTGAAGGCAGACGCTAACGACTGCGCTACCCAGGCGCCCTGGTGACATTTGAAGGCTCCGCCGCCAAAACGCTTGGGCCCATGCTCCCGCCGCCTGCACCTCCTCACCTCGGTCCACCCCTCCACTCACTGTAGAGCCAGTGGATCGGGACTGCAGGCCTCCTGGGTGTTACCCTACCACAGGCCCCGAGGGGCCCATCCCAGGTTCCTATTGCCGCAATACCGGGATTGGGGGACTCCTGAGCCCAGCGCCAGACTCACCCTCCCGCCCCTACTGCCACCTGGGCTGCTAGGGGCGCTGCAGTTCATTCAGGGAGGGAGAACAGGCAGGGGCCTTCTTGAGCGACCGCGACCCCGGCGTCTCCCAACCAAAACACTTGGTCCCACGCTCCCGCTCACCAGCTTACCTCGGCCCTCCTCCACTCGCCGCACAGTTACGGATCGGGCCTGTGGGCCTTCTCTGGGGCTAACCTAAAATCCCAGGTCGGCCCCTAGTGGCCCCACCCAAGGGGCCTGGCGCAACGACGGGGAAAGGGGACTCCGAGCCCCAGCACCGACTCACCATGACCCCGTACAATCTCGGGCCACTAGTACCACCGGTCATTCAGGGCGAGAGAACAGGCAGGGCCTTCCGAGCCTGCAGCGACCTTCGAAGGCCCCCCAGCGCTAAAGCACTAGGCCCATACCCGGCCGCCACGCCTTACCTCGCCTGCTTCTCCGCCGCAGACAGCCGGGCGGATCAGGCATCCTAGCCTCCCTGGCAGCTAACACTAACCCTAGGTAGGCCCCCTAGGGCCCATCCCAGCGGGCCTGGCGCCATCGGCTGGGGATTGGGGACCCCCTCGAGCCCCAGCGCCAGACTCTCCCTGCCACCCTGCTGCTAAACGGGCCGCGGTGGGCGCTCACGTCATTCAGGGCAAGAGAACAGGGAGGGCCTCGAGCCCCTGGCAACCTTGAAGGTCCCTCGCGCCAAAAATGCTAAGGCCCACCTTCCCGCCGCCAGCACCTCCTCATCTCATGCCACCCTCCGCGTGCACAGGCGGAGGATCGGGCCTGCGGGCCTCCTGGGGGTTAACCCTAACCCTAGGTCAGACCCGAGGCCCCTGCCATGGCCTGGCGCCGCTAGCCAGGATTGGGGACCCCAAGCCCCAGCGCTGGATGCACGTTGCCGCCTCTGCCTCCCACACGGCCGCTAGGGCGCCGACGCCTCAGGGTAGGAGAACGGGCAGGTCCCTCCAACTCCCCCGGCGACCTTCCAAGGCCCCCGCGCCAAAATGCTTGTCCACGCTCCAGCTCTCCGGCGCTCTTATTCCTCGGCCTGGCCCTACACAACCGCACAGCTGGCGGATCATGCCTGCTGGACTCCTAGGTGCTAACAACACTAACCCTAGACGGCCCTGGCAGAGGGGTCCCTCCCAAGGCCTTGCGCTGTAACGCATGGTATTGGGGACCCCCAAACCGCACTGCCAGACTCACACTGCCACTCCGCCACCACCCGGGCCGCTGGGGCGCTGCCGGGTCATTCAGGGCGAGAGAACGGGCAGGGCCCTCCCGAGCTTCTAGCGATGTTCAGAGGCCCCCTGCGCCAAAAACGCTGGATACCATACCCTGCTCGCCAGCGCCCCCTACCTCAGCCCACTCCTCCGTCGTCGCACAGCTGGCGATCAGTCTTCTGGCCTACTGGGGTCTAACCCTAACCCTAAACCATAATCCCTAACCTTAAACCCTAAACCTTAATCCCTAATCCTAATCCTAACCCCAACTCCCTAACCTCCCACCGTAACCCTAACCCTACCCTAAACCTAACCCTAAACCCTAATCCTTAAAACCTAAACCCTAACATTAACACTAAACCCTAAACCCTAACCCCTAACCCTAATCCCGAAACCCTAAACACTAAACCCTAACCTTAACCACTAACCCCAAACCATAACCCTAAACCCTAACCCTACCCCAACCCCTACCATACCCGTAACCCTACCTAACCCTACCCCTTCAGCTAACCCTACCCTAACCCGTAACTCCAACCCTAAACCTAACCCTAACCCGTACCCTAACCTGTACTCAAACCCTAACTCTAACCCGTACCCTAACCCTACACCTAAACTGTACCCTAACCCTAACTGTAATCCTAACACATACTCTAACCCTTACCCTAACCTGTACCCTAACCCTAACCCTAAACTGTACGCTAACCCGTACCTTAAACCGTACCCTAAACCAAACCGTAACCCTAACAAGTACCCTAACCCATATCCTAACCTTAACACTAAACCATAAACACTGACCCTAACCCATACCCTAACTCGTACCATAACCAATACCCTAACACTACCCGTACTCTAACACTAACCTGTACCCTAACCGTAACCCTAAACCTTAAACCGTAACCCGGCATCTCTAACCCTGACCAGTACCCTTACCTTAACCTGTACCCTAACCCATACCCTAACCCGTACCCTATCCCTAACCCGGACCCTAACCCATACCTAACCCATATTTAACCCTAAAATGTACCCTAACCCATATCCCAACCCTAAACCGTACCCAATCTCTATCCCTAACCCGTTCCCTAACCCGTACCCTAACCCTAACCCTAAATCGTAACCTAACCTGTAACATAACCCTAAACTGTACCCTAACCCTAACCCGTACCCTAACCTTAACCCGTACCCCAAACCGTACCCTAATGCGTACCCTAACCCGTACCCTAACCCTAACCTGTACCCTAAACCTAACCCTTACTCCAACGCTAACCCTAACCCTAAACCCAAACCCTAAACCCTAACCTGACCCTAAACCCTAATTCAAAATTCTAACCCATAACCTCTAACCTGTAACCCTAAACCCAACCCTAACCCATACCCTCTCCTTCCCGTAACCCTAACCCCTACCCCTCACCCATACCCTAACCGAAACCCATACCCTAACCTTAACCCGCACCCTAATCCGCACCCTAACCCCCGGGATTGGGTAAACTCTGAGCCCCACCACGGACTCAGGCTGCCACTCCTCAGGAAACCATGCCCCTTGGGGCACCACAGAGCATCCCGTGCAGGAGAACTGATAGGGTCCCTGAGCCTGCAGTCCTCGGCGGCCCCCTATACCCCAACCCTGAGGCCCACGCTCATCCCGCCCCACGCCTTCCCTTCAGCTTGCCACCGAGCTCGTCGCAGAGCCTGCAGATCAGGCCTGCCGGGTTCCTGGGGCCTGCTAGACCCGACCCTAGGTCGGCTGGGGGCCCTCCCCTGGGGCCCGGTGGCGCAGCCCCAGGGATTGGGGAAACCTTGAGCCCTGTGGGACAAAGCCTGCCAGCCCACAGGAAACCGTGCAGCTTGGGAGGCTGTAGAGCATTTAGGGCAGGAGAACCAGGAGGGCCCCAGAGCCCCGGCAACCTGGCGATTCCTAAACCTAACCTTGAAGTCCATGCACACACCACCCTGCACTCTCACCTCAGCCCGCGGCGGAGCTCGCCACATCGTGGGCAGATCTGGCCTGTGGGGTTCCTGGCCCAACTCAACCCTAGTTCATCTGTGGAGGAGCCCCTACCCAGGAGCCTGGAGCCACAGCCGAATCCGGGACACCTGGAGCCCCACAGCAGGACTCAGTCTGTCATCCCGCAGGAAACCAGGCCTTGGGAGGCCATAGAGCACTAGGGTGGGAAACCTCAGGAGGGCCTCCCTGAAACACCAGCAAATCTCTTCGGCGGCCTCCCGCACCCCAGCCCTGAGGCCCAGGCTCACCTCCCACACCCTCACCAGCCCGGTAGCTGGGGCCATACAGCCAGCAGATCGGGCCTATGGGGCCCTGGGCCTAACCCTAGCCCCAGGTCTGCCGTGTGTGGGGGTCTCCCAGAGCCTACACCGCAGCCCCGGGAATTGGGATACCTGTGCCCCCACCACAGGACTCAGCTTGCCACCCGGATTAGGAAACCGTGCCCCTTGGGGCTCTACAGAGCCTACAGGGCACTCCAGAAATTGGGGAGGCCCCGCCCATCCCCATCCTTTGGCAGCCCCCATGCCCCAACCCTGAGGCTCATGCTCACTCCTCCCCATGGCCTCCTCTCAGCCATCCACAGAGCTCGGCCGACAGCCTGCAGATTGTCCCTCTGCCGGCTCCTGATCTCTAACCCTACCCTAGGTTGGCCACAGAGGGGCCCCTCCCTAGGTCCTGGCACCCCACCTGGGGGATTGGGGACACCTGCCACACCGGTAGGGACTCAGCCTTCAGCCCACAGTAAACTGTACCATTTTTTGGGTCACAACAGAAAGACATAGGGCAAGAGAATTGGGACACCCCCTGAGAGCTCCCTTCTGGTGAACCCCCACCTTTGTGGGCCCTTCCGATGAAACCCCAAGGCTCACACTCACCGCCTTGTGCCCTCATCTCACTCGGCCTTGGAGTTCTCTGAGCACTGGGCAGTTCAGACCTGCTGCCTCTGAGGCTCCAATCCCAACCCTGGGTCTTCTACCGAGGGTCCCTCCCCATTTGCCTGCCTCCGCACCAGGCATTGGGCTCACCTCTGCACGACTAGAGGACTCAGCCTGCCCCACAGCAGGAAACTGTCCATTTGAGCTGCAGCAAGGATTCATAGGAAAATCGGAGGGCCCCCCTCAGCCCCTTCGCAGGCAACCCCACTTTCAGAGATCTCCCCGGATCCACCAGTAGCTTCACACTGACCTTTAAACTTGCTCTCCATGGAGATCTGAAATTCTCCACACTTCAACCGATGGCATCATCCAGCTTCAGCCTTACCCAGCTAGGTCTTGAGATGGATTAAAATGGGAAGTCATTTCACTGGATGACGGACGCACTGGTGACCAAAAGATACATGCATAAATGCTTCATATCACTTGGCTTCAGGGAAAATCTAAAACCCCTATAGATGCCATATCACACGAGGCCGAATATCTAAAAATAAGAAGACATGAAACTATATGTTGAGAGGATGTGGAGAAACGGAACCCTCTTACAACCCTGTACGAATGCGGTCCGGTACAGCCACTCTTGAAATGGTACGGAGTTTCCTCAAGAAGTTATAAATGTTACCCTATGTCCCAGCAATTGCACTACTGGGTATTTACCCCAAAGAGACAGAGGTAGTGAAGATGGGACACATGCACCCCAGTGTTCATAGCAGCAATATCCATAATAGACAAACTGTGGAAGGAGTGCAGATGACCATGGATAGATGAATGGATAAAGAAGATGTGGATCATATATATAATGGAATTTTACCCAGCCATCAGAAAGGATGAATACTTACCATCACACCAACCTGGGCGGAGCTGGAGGGTATTATGCTGAGTGGAATAGGTCAATGAAAGAAAGGCAATGATCATATGCTTTCACTCCTATGTGGAATATCAGAAACAAGGAAGAAGACCATACGGGAAGGAAGGGAAAATAGAATGGGAAGTCATCAAAGAGGGAGAAAATCCATGATGGACTCTAATCTATCGCAAGAAACTGATGATTGTTGGAGGAGAAGTTGGGGGGGTAACTGGGTGAGTAGCATTAAGGAGGTCACACGATACAATGAGCACTGGGTGTTACACACGACTGAAAATTTATTGAAGACTACATCTGAAACGAATGATGTACTGTAAGTTGGCTAATTGAAGCGCAAAAGACCTCGAAGAAACAATCCTAAACATTTGTATGGAACCACTAAAGATTCCGAACAGCCAGTGCAATGTGGAAAAGAAAAACAAAGCTGGAGGACTCACAATTTCAGATTTCAGGTTATACTACAAAGCTGCAGTCATCCTAACAAGACAGTATGGCACAAAAATAGACATAGCGACCAAAGGAACAAGATACAAGTTCAGACAGAAACCCACGATTATGTGGTCCATGAATCTTCCACAAAGCAAGCAATGATATCAAAAGGGAAAAGGTCAGTCTCTACAACAAATGGTGTTGGGAAAACTAGACAGCTACGCACAAAAGAATGAAATAGACTGCTTTCTTACACAATACAGACGAACACAAAACAGTTTCAAGACCTCAATATGCGACCTGAATCCATAAAAATCCTACAGGAGGGAAGACAGTAACTTCTTGACATGGACCATACCAACGTTTTTCTAGACTGTGTCCTGAGGCAACGGAAATGAAAGCAAAAATAAACTATTTGGAATACAGCAAAATAAAAAGTTTCCACACGGCAGAAGAACAATGAAAACGTAAAAATAATAAGACAACCTACTCAAAGGGAGAAGATATTTGCAAAGATCATATGCAATAAAGGGATAGTGTCCAAAACATATACAACTGATACTACTCGACCCCAAAAAATCAAATAATCCAGTTAAAAATAGCAAGACATGGACAGACATTTTCTCCAAAGAAGAAATACAAAATGGCCAACAGCCTGTGTGAGTACAAGGCTCACCATCACCCATCATCAGGAAAATGTAAATCCAAAGGACAATGAGGTAATACCTCACACCTGTCAGAATGGCAACATCAAAAGCACAACAAAGAGCAGGTGTTGGGAGAATGTGGATAAAGGGGAATTCTCGCGAACTGTGGGTGGGAATGCAAACTGTGGTGGCCACCGTGGAAAAGAGTATGAAGGTTCCTCAAAAAATTAAATATAGAACTACCCTACGATCCAACAATCACACTACTTGTATTTACCCAAAAATAGGAAAACAGTAACGTAAAAGGATACGTGCACCCCTATGTTTCTTGCACCATTATTTACAATATCACAAAATGGAAGCAACCCAAGTGTCTGTAGAAAAATTGACAAATGAGATGAGAGATGTGAGTATTCACACACACTCACACACACACACACACACACACACACACACACACACACACACATACACACACACACAATGGAGTATTACTTGGCTTGCAAAAGAATGAAACCTTGCCATTTGCAGCCATATGGATGGAGCTAGAGAGTATTATCCTAACTAAAATCAGTCAGTCAGAGAAAGACAAATCCCATACGATGTCACTCTAATGGGGAATTTAAGAAACAAACAAAAATAAATAACTAAAAGAGAAAAAGGAGACACACCAAAATACAAACTCTTAACAAGAGAGAACAAAAGGATGGTTACCAGAGAGGAGGTGGATAGAGGGATGAGCGAAATACATGAAGTGGATTAAGAGGACACTTTTCTTGATGACCACTGAGTAATATATACAATTACTGAATCACTCTATTGTACACCTGAAAGGAATGTAACACTGTATGTTAGCTCTACTGGAATTAAAATAAATTTTGAAAGATTTTTCTTTTTTCAGGAACCTCTTTGAAAGCTTCCTGTGCACTGTGCATAAGCCCTACTTGGGAGGATTCACTCTACAATAATTATTCACTCTATGCCTCGAATTCAGATTTCACTGAGTTCTTACTGTGGATCCCAGCCCACGGGAGCCATGGTCCTTTTCTGTGCTGGCTCAGCACCTATGCATCTAAGATTGGAAGTACAGACACATGTCACCACCGTCCAGAAAGCTATTATTGTTTCTGTTTCAGTGAGAGAGTCACAGACTTTGGGACAGGTTTCAGAGCAGGTTTATGGACTTGGATCTCTTATTTCAATGTTCATTACCTGATCCATTTGGCTAATAGGTTCCCTGAGGATAGGCTTGCTACCAAGCACATACATGGAAGATGCAACGGTGGGTGGGCTTGGTGCTGGACAGGAAGAAGATCAAAAACAGACAAGGGTCTGATTCCCCCCCCCATCCAGGAACTGCTACAGTAGAGGGTACGGGAGGTAGAATCCATGCAAAACTCCAAGGTCACCAGCTGAACACAGGAGGCATAGGTCAAGTGAACTGGAGATGCAGGGGTTGAAGGCTGCTCTGAGCTACCTAGGAATAAAAGTAACCAAAAATGAGAAAGACATAGTACACTCAACACATGGCAGAAAAGAAATGAAAAACATGTGTGTCGAGGGGGGCAGGATGTATGGGTCAAAGATTTGGAAGGCAACACAAACAAATGGACGCTTACACCATGCGCCTTAACTGGAAAAGTTAATTATGTGAACATGTCCATCGTACCCAAAGCCATTGACAGATGTGATGAAATCCCTATCTGAATACCAGTGGCATTCTTCGAGCAAATAGAAAACAGTCCTCAAACTTGGATGGAATCACAAAAGACCCCAAATACCCAAAGCAACCTGGAGAAAGAAAGGTGCAGTCAACACACTCCTGGATTTCAACCTAGATTACAAAGCTCTTGTCATCAAAACAGGATGGTACTGGCATAAACACAGACACCAGGTCAGTGGAACAGAACAGAAAGCTCAGAAACTTACCCACACGTAGATGATCCTAACTTACGACACAGCAGCAGAAGATATGCCATGAGGGAAGGACTGTCTCTTCAGTGAGCGGTAACAGGCAAACTGGACACTAAATGCAGAAGAATATAACTGGGTCACTTTCTTACACCACACACAAAATTTTTAATGGATGAACGATTTGAAGATAAGAACTGAATCCATAAACCTCCAAGAAGACACAGGTACTAAGTCTCTCGACATTAGTTTTGGCAAAGAGTCTTCAGATAGGACACCAAATGCAAAGGCAACAAAAGCAAAAATAAACAAGTGGAACAACATCAAACTGAAATCTTCCACATGGCAAAAGAAACCACCAAAAACTTAAAAGGCCACTGACCCAATAGGAAAAACATATCTGTGAATCATATGTGTGAGAAGAGGCAAATATCCAAAATACACACAACACTCATACAAATCAAACCAAAAAAATACTGTAAAAAATTGGGGCGAATATATGAACAGATACTTCCAAAGATGGCACACAGGTGCCAAAAGACAGAAAAAGTTGTTCGACATCACTCTTCATCGTCAGGGAAACATCAGTCAAACCCACAATCGGCTATCCTCTCACAACTGTTGGAACAGCAATTGTCCCAGAGATGGACAACAAGTGGGGTCAAGGGTGTGCAGACGAGGAGACACTGTGCACTGTTGGTGGGAATGGAAATTGGTGCAGCCACTGTGACAAACGGTATGGACGTTCCTGAAAAAATAAATGCAACTACCACATGACCCAGTAATGGCTCTACTGAGTATTGATTTGGAGAACACAAAAATACTGCCTCAAAAAGACAGATGCACTCCCACATTCACTGCAGCATTATTCACAAGAACCAGACATGGAAACACAGACCTTGGGGGCCTTATGCCAAGTAACTCAGACACAGAAAGACCAATACCAGATGCTCTCATGTACATTCCACGTGGAATAAACAAATACTGAATGCGTAGATACTGAGAGCAGATTGGTAGGTGCCAGATTCGGGGATGGGGTGGTAGAAACGGGTGAAGGTTGTCAAAGTCTCAATGTTTGAGTGAGAAAATCCGACAGTCATGAAATGTTCTGTCCAGCATGGAGACTAAAAATAACCCCCAGCATGGGGTATAGGTTTCCTTGCTCTTTGAAAGTACAGGGCTTCTGAGAAACCTTGCACAGCAGAAATGGTGTCAAGAAGGAATGGCCATTAATTTACACGGAAAATTAGACAGTGTGCTCAGCTTCCAAAATTCTCTCCTTGGCTTTTCTGAGGCCTCAGGACACAAGTTTCTAAGGAGGCCCAGCATAAATGAAGATAGCACAACAGAGGCTCACAGGACACCATTCAAAAGTGCTGGTGGCTGGATGTGGAGAGCAGTTCCCAGCAGAAGGAGCTGGTTTGGGTGCATGCCGCCTCTGTCGTGCTTCTCCCCAAAACAGATGCTGAACGCGATTCTCACTGTTCACCTCTTTTCATAAGAGGGAAATCCTCTTCAGGTCTCTTCCTCTTACTGAAGATGGCTAATAACGTATTTCTTTCAATAAAGCCCAGTGTCTTACTGTGAACGTTGAAAAAGTGGGGGATACTTGTACTTGAGCATTGCTGAAGGAGCATTGTGAAAGGTTCTCCCAGACACAAACCTCAGCAGATCCACCGGGAATGGCACCTGCATCAGCATGCAGAACACGGACTACCTCCTACCCTCAGAAACCCTCTCCTTCCCCTTGATCAGGACAACCTACAACAGCTGGGAGTTACTCCAATTCCTCCATTCTCCTGCTCCTAATAGCTAACCCATCAGCAAATGCTGTGAGCTCCATCTTCAAAATGGACCCAGAATAGGTCTAACCACTCCATCCAAGCCCACCTGTCTGGTCCACAGCACCTGAGTTCCTGGAAAAGCTTCGTCATTGACCTGCCTTGCCATCTTCAACCCTCTGTCATTTGTTCTCAACATTGTCGCCAGGATGGTCCAGTGAAACAGGGTCTCATGGTGTTATAGCCCTGGAATGGCTTTCTGTCACCCTCTGTCACCTCTCTGAGGTCATGTCCTAGGCTGTCTCCTGTGGCCACAGGGCCTTCTTGCTGCTCCTGGACATACCTGGAATTCTCCTGCCCCAGAGCCTTTGCACATGCTTTGCCTTCTGTTAGAATGAATTTGATGTGTTCTCACCACATCTCTCGGAGAAGTCTGAATTGGAGTGACAGGGACAGAAGATGAGGATGTGTGTTGGGTGAGGCTGGTGGCCCAGAAGAAGGCTCCTGCCAGCTCTCTGCCTCAGCCTCACTTTTCCTCAGCCAGGAACTTGCACACAGCCCTCACCTGTCACAATCCTCACCCAGGAGACCCACAGCCACCCCTTTCTGAGCCCACCCTGCCCAATACCCTGCTGCAGAATGCATTCAGCTGTCCTCTGGGACCCTGTAAGCTACCCAGACCTGAACTCCCCACGTTTCCTGCAAAGCTCCTGGATTCCCCCCTCTTCCAAAATCACACTGGCGCAAGGCTTTCATGAGAAAAAGCTATAACGCTCCAATGAAAGGTTCACACCTACTTTCCCTTCTGTTGCCTTTCTCTCCACCTTCTTTCCCTACCTGTGCAAACTGTAACATATCAGTGGAACATGAACATGCTCTGAGACTCAAATCATTCATTGCAGCTTGAGGACTCCTTATGATAAGCAACTAGTGTATCCTACAACAGGGTGTTTTACAACTCTCATCTATAGAATAGTACAGCCCAATTCACTACTACACTTTACCTCACTCTTCATGAAGCAGAACACTTTTCCTTTCACTTTACTTAATTATTATTAGAAAAAAAATTAAAGGTAAAAAAAAAAAACCAATACAGCTTTTCTGTTTCAAGAACAATCACAATTGAGAAAAAACTAACTTCCAATCCCTAAAGCAAAACACAGACCAAGTTCCATTTCACTCCCCTTTATTCACATTCTCTGTGGGTTCTAAGCTATTTCCCTACCTCCTTTCCTGCTGAGCAGGGAGCCCGGGCTCGATCCCAGAACCCTGGGATCATAACCTGAGCCAAAGGCACATGCTTAACTGGCTGAGCCAGCCAGGAGCCCCAGCCATGTTTTTCTTAAGCAAAAGGACACTTTCTCACGATGCCTTCACATGACTTCACATGGTACCAGAGATCTGCATTTGCCTCTAGGAGGTTGCAGATGAAGGCAATTGCAAACTCTCACAGTGGTTTATCAAATACAATGACCTGCCTGGTGACAGTGAAACTCTTATGAGCCCACGAGAGGGTGCTGTGACACTCAGCTGTGGCTGGGCTGGCACAGAGAACCAAATCCATTTCCCTGCCTGATGTCTGTGAGGAACAGATGCCCCCACTGTGAATGAGACCCTGCCACTGAACTGTCCAGAGATGGCCATTCTCACGGAGGATGAGGATAAAGGACAATGCCTGAGGAGACCTCATCTGTCTCTTTTATCTTTTCATATTTTTGACAGTGGACAAATCACTGCCTAGGAGTCCCCAACTACCTTAGTCTCATCTGTGAATGGCCAAGAGGTTTTACAAAACACTTCAGATTTTGACCTCACAAATGCCCACAACCACTTACCATAGGGATTCAACATTAAGCAAAGATACTGTTCGTTGGAAGAGAGGTCCTGCCCACTGTTGTTTCTCACTTATATGCTCATCTTCCTTACCTCATGGTAACATAACCACCTTGATTTCTGCTTCTGTCTTCAGGAAGCCTGATGTGACTTGAAGGGCATTACCCTGACATCGTTCTTTCTTAGCAATAAGATGTGGACATTTCCCTAGTCCTACACACCCAAAGTTGAATCGGAATCAGGATTGAGGAGGCTGATGAGAGTTGAAGGTGTTTTCCTGTACACGGTGGTTTATTACCGATAAGGATGGGTCAGAGTCCTCGAAATTCCAGAACCTTTTCATTAATGCTTCCTACTTGTGAAAGATGATGTACGTTGGTCTTTCCCTGTATAGCGTGGTGACTCAGAGAAAAGTGCTTAGCTCTTTCGTCAGATTTCCACGACCACCTTGGGGCTGTCTTACATATTCACAAAGGATGATGTTAGGGCTAAGAGAGTTCCTGTACTCTGTTACTTCTTACAGATAAGTGTATGGCATTTTTGTTACATTGCCAGAACCACTTAGCGCCGGGCTTGCTGGCCTCCTGGGGACGAACCCTAACCCTAGGTCGGCCCCCGAGGGGCCCCTCCCAAGGGGCCTGGCGCCACAACACCGGGGATTGGGGACCCCCAAGCCCAGCGCTGCAGTCACCCTGCCGCCCCGCGGCAACCCGGGCTGCTAGGGGCGCCGCCGGTCATTCAGGGCGGGAGAACGGGCAGGGCCCTCCGAGACATGGTGACCTTCGAAGGCCCCCCACGCTAAAACGCTTGGGCTCATGCTCAGTCTCGCCAGCGCCCTCACCTCATCTGAACCTTCTGCATGCCGCACAGCCGCTGATCGGGTCCACCGGTTTCCTGGGGGCTAACCGTAACCCTAGATTGACCCATGAGGGCCCCTCCCAAGGGGCCTGGCGCCCCAAAGCCGGGGATTCTGGACCCCCGAGCCCCAGCGCTGGAAGCACACTGCTGCCCCGCCACAACCCGGGCCGCTAGGGGCGTCCCCGGTCATTCACGGCGGGGGCGAGAACGGGCAGGGCCCTCCGAGACACGGTGACCATCGAAGGCCCCTCGTGCCAAAATGCCCAGGCCCACGCTCCCAATCACCAGTGCCCTCACCTCGGTCCGCCACTGCCCTCTCCACACAGGTTGCGAATAGGGCCTGCTGGCCTCCTGGGGGCTAAACCTAACCCTAGGTTGGCCCCCGAGGAGCCCCTCCCAAGAGGCCTGTCATTGCAACGCTGGGGATGGGGACCCCGAGCCCAAGTGCCAGACTCACCCTGCTGCCATTCAGCCACCCGATGTGCTAGGGGCCCACCGGTCAATCAGGGAAGGAGAATGGTCAGGGCCCTCCCAGCCCCCACCCACCTTCGAAGGCCCGCTGCGCTAAAACACTTGTGCTCATGCTCAGGCTCGCCAGTGCCCTCACCTCGGCCCAAACCTCCGCGTGTTGCACAGCCACTGATCGGGTCCACCGGCCTTCTGGAGGTAACCGTAACCATAGATCGACCCCCGAGGGGCCCCTCCCAAGGGACCTGGCACCGCAACGCCGGGGATTGGGGACCCCCGAGCCTCAGCACTGCCCTCACCCTGCCACCCAGCTGCTACCCGGGTCTTCGGGTCCTGCCCTTCATTCAGGGCGCGAGAACGGATGGGTCCCTCCGAGACAGGGCGACCTTCAAAGGACCCCTGCGCCAAAACACCCGGGCCCATCCTCCCGCTCACCAGCGCCCTCAACTCGGTCCGCCACTCTGCTATCCACACAGCTGGTGAATAGGGCCTGCTGGCCTCCTAGGGGCTACCCTAACCCTGTCTTGGCCCGGAAGGGCCCTCCCAAGGGCCTGGCGCCGGAGACGGGGATTGGTGATACCGAGCCTCAGCGCCTGACTCACCCTGCCGCCCAGCCATTTGGGCTGCTAGGGCGCCGCCAGTCATTCAGGGGAGGAGAATGGGCATGGCCCGCTGATCCCGGAGACATTACGAAGGCCCCGGTGCCAAAAGCGTTTGGGCCCACGCTCCGCTCCACAGAGACCTCACCTCGACCCACCCTCCTTTCGCCGCGCTGGCAGATTGAGCCTGCTGGCGTCCGGGGGCTAAACCTAACCTAGGTCATCCACTGGGGCACCCCCAGGCCTGGGCCCCAACGTGGTGGATTGGGGACCCCGAGCCCCAGCGCCGGACTCACCTGCCGCCCCCATCACCCGGGCCGCTAGGGGCCGCGGGTCATTCAGGGTGGGAGAATTGGCAGGGCCCTCCTTTTCACCTGCGATCGAAGGCCCCCGCTCAAAAGTTGGCTCACGCTCCTGCTCGCCAGCGCCACTCACCTGGCCCGCCCCTCCGCTTGATGCAGAGCCAGTGGATAGTTCCTGCCAAGCTCCTGGGGCTAACCAAAACCCTAGGTTGGCCCGTGGGGCACATCCCAAGGGGCCTGGCTCTGCACGCTTGGGATTGTGACTGAGCCCCAGAGCTGGACTCACCCTGCCGCTTCGCCACCCGGGCCGCTAGGGCTGCCAGTCATTCAGGGTGGTAGAACAGTCAGGCGCCTGGAGAAACCGGCGACATTTGAAGCCTCCGCGCCAAATGCAGGGGCCCACACTCCTGCTTGCCAGGGCCTTTACCTCAGCCTGCCCACCTTCACCGCCCAGCCAGAGGATTGGGCTGCCGGCCTCCTGGGGGCTCTCCTAACCCTAGGTCAGCGGGAGCCTCCGGGGCCTGGCGCTGCAACGCGCGGGATTGGGGATCCCAGGAGCCACCGTGCGGGACTCACCCTGCACGCACGGATCCGGTAGAGGCTTGCTGCTTATTCAGGGCAGGAGAATGGGCAGGGCACTATGAGCCATGGCAACATTTGAAGGCCCAGGGCGCCAAAACGCTGGGGCCCACGCTCCCACTCGCCATCGCCCTCAACTCGGCCCGCAACTCTGCTCCTCACACAGCCAGCAGATCGGGCCTGTCGGCCTCCTGGGCGCTAACCCTAACCCTAGGATGGCCCCTGATGGTCCCTTCCTAACGGGCCTGGCGCCACAACACCGGGGCTTGGGGACCCCCAAGCCCCAGCGCCAGATGCACCCTGCCGCCCCGCCCCACAGAGGCCGCTAGGGGCGCCGACTTTCCTTCAGGGTGGGAGAACGGGCAGGGCCCTCCGAACACCCGCCAACCTTCGAAGGCGCCCCGAACCAAAACGCTTCAGCCCAGGCTCATGTTCACCAGCACTCTCACCTCAGCCCAACTCTCCTCTCAAGGCACAGGTGGTGTATCGGGCCTGCTGGCCTCCTGGTGGCTAACCCTAACTGTAGGTCAGCCCCGGAGGGGTCCTTCCCAAGTGTCCTGGCGCTGCAACGCTGGGGATGGGGACCCTGAGCCCAAGTGCCGGACTCACCCTGCTGCCCTTCAGCCACCGGAGACGCTAGGGGCCCACTGCTCAATCAGGGCAGGAGAACGGGCAGGGCCCTCTGAACCCACACCATCCTTCGAAAGCCCCCCATGCTCCCATGCTAAATGCTTTCCCCCATTTTAGCCCATGCTAAAATGCTTGGGCTCATGCTCAGGCTTGGCAGCGCCCTCACCTCGGCCCAACACTCTGCGTGTTGCACAGACGCTGATCAGGTCCACAGGCCTTCTGCAGGTAACCATAACCCTAGATCGATCCCCGAGGGGCCCCTCCCAAGGGGTCTGGCGCCGCAACGCCGGGGATTGGGGACCCCAACCTCAGCACTGGACTCACCCTGCCGCCCAGCCGCCACCCGGGTCTTGGGGTGCTGCCGTTCATTCAGGGCGGTAGAACAGGCAGGGTCCTCCGAGACAGGGTGACCTTCAAAGCCCCCCGGCGCCAAAAGGCCTGGGCCCACGCTCCCGCTCACCAGCGCCCTCACCTCGGTCTGCCACTCCGCTCTCCAACAGCTGGCGAATAGGGCCTGCTGGCCTCCTAGGGGCTAAACCTAACCCTAGGTTGGCCCCTGAGGGGCCCCTTCCAAGGGGCCTGGCGCTGGAATGCGGGGGAGTGGGGATACCCGAGTCGAAGCGCCTGACTCACCCTGCCGCCCTGCCGCCACCTGGCCTGCTAGGGGCACTGCCGGTCATTCAGGGCTAGAGAAGGGGCAAGGCCTTCCCAGCTCCCTGTGACTTTCAAAGCCTCCCTGGGCAAAAACGCTGGTGCCCATGCTCCGGCTCCCCAGCACTCTCACCTCGGCCCACCCCTCCCTTTGCTGCAGAGCCAGTGGATAGGGCCTGCCTGCCTCCTGGGGGCTAACCCTAACCCTAGGTCTGCCCCCCAGGGACCCCTCCCAAGGTTCCTGGTGCCGCTACTCCGGGGATCTGGCACTCCAAGCCCCAGAGCCAGACTCACCCTGCCACAACGCCGCCACCCAGGCCGCTAGGGGCGCCGCCGCTCATTCAGGGAGGTGAATGGGCAGGGCCCGCGGGGTCCCAGGAGACATTCGAAGGACCCTGGCGCCAAAACGCTTGGGCCCGCGCGCCCGCTCGACAGAGACTTCACATCGACCCACCCCTCCATTAGCCACACAGCTGGCGGATTGAGCCTGCTGGTGTCCTGGGAGCTAACTCTAACCCTAGGTTGGCCCACGAGGAGCCCCTCCCAAGGGGCCTGGTGCTGCAATGCCGGGGATTGGGGATCTCTGAGCTGCAGCGTGGGACTCACCCTGCCGCCCCACCACTAATGGAGCCGCTAGGGGCACCGCTGATTATTCAGGGACGGAGAACGGGCAGGGCACTTCGAGCCATGGCAAAATCCCAAGGACCAGGGCGCCAAAACGCTGGGGCTCACACTCCCGCTCGCCATCGTCCTCAACTCGGCCCGCACCTCCGCCCATCGCACAGCCGGCAGATCGGGCCTGCCAGCGTCCTGGGCGCTAACCCTAACCCTAGGACGGCCCCTGAGGGTCCCTTCCTAAGGGGCATGGCACCGCAACGCCGGGGATTGGGGACCCGCAAGACCCAGCTCTGGATGCAACATGCCGCCCCGCAACACACGTGCTGCTAGGGGCGCCACCATTCATTCAGTGTTGGAGAACTTGCAGGGCCCTCCGAACCCCCGCCCACCTTCAAAGCCGCCCGGAGCCAAAATGATTGGTCCCAGGCTCATGTTCACCAGCATCCTCAGCTCGTCCCAACTCACCGCTCAACACACAGGCGGTGTATCCCGCCTGCCGGCCTCCTGGGGGCTAACCCTAACCATAGGTCGGCCCTCGAGGGGCCATTCCCAAGTGGCCTGGGGCCGCAAAGCCGGGGATGGGGACCCCGAGCCCAAGTACCGGACTCACCCTGCTGCCCTTCAGCCACCCGAGCCGCTAGGGGCCCACCGGTCAATCAGGGCAGGAGAACGGTTAGGGCCCTCCGAGCACCCACGGATGTTCATAGGCCCCCCGCGCTAAAACACTTGGGCTCATGCTCAGGCTCGCCAGCGCCCTCACCTCGGCCCAACACTCCGCATGTTGCACACCCACTGATCGGGTCCACTGGCCTTCTGGGGGCTAACTGTAACCCTAGATCGACCCCGAGCGGCCCCTCCCAAGGGGTGTGGTGCCGCAATGCCGGGGATTGGGGACCCCCGAGCCTCAGCACTGGACTCACCCTGCAGCCCAGCCGCCACGCGGGGGCCTGGGGTGGTGCTGTTTATTCAGGGCGGGAGAATGGGCAGGGCCCTCCAAGACATGGAGACCTTCAAAGGCACCGCGCCAAAACACCCGGGCCGCTCCGCTCACCAGCACCCTACCTCGGTCCACCAATCCAGTCTCCACACAGCTGGCAATAGGGCCTGCCGGCCTCCTAGGGGCTAAACGTAACCCTAGGTTGGCCCAGAGGACCTCCCAAGGGGCCTGGCGCGCAACGCGGTGATTGGGCACCCCGAGCCCCAGTTCCAGAATTCACCTGCTGCCCTGCAGCCAGCCGGCCACTAGGGGCGCTCGGGTCATTCAGGGTGGGAGAACTGGCAAGGCCCTCCATTTCCCTGCAGCCTTGAAGGCCCCCACGCAAAAAGTTGGCTCCCACGCTCCTGCTCGCCAGCGCGTCTCACCTCGGCCCACCCCTCCGCCTTGTTGCAGAGCCGGTGGATAGGCCTGTCGAGGGCTCCTGGGGGCTAACCGAAACCCTAGGTCGGCCCCATGGGGCACATCCCAAGGGGCCTGGCTCTGCAACGCTTGGGATTGGTGACTCAGAGCCCCAGAGCCGGACTCACTGTGCTGTACTGTCACCACCCAGGCCGCTAGGGGCGTCACCGGTGATTCAGGGTGATAGAAGTTGCAGGGCCTTCTGAGCCCCTGGTGACCTTCAAAGGCCCCCACACCAAAATGCTGGTGCCCACGCTCCCGCTCCTCAGCTCCCTCACCTCGGCCCGCCCCTCCGCTCTCTGCACAGCTGGCGGATCTGGCCCGCTGGCCTCCTGGGGGCTAACCCTAACCCTAGGTTGGGCCCAAGGGGCCCATCCCAAGGGTCCTGGTGCCGCTACGCTGGGGATCGGGGACCCCAAGCCCCAGAGCCAGACTCACCCTGCCACAACGCCGCCACCCGGGCCGCTAGGGGCGCCCCTGGTCACTCAGGACGGGAGAACAGACAGGGCCCTGGAGAAACCGGCAACATTTGAAGTCTCCCCCACCAAAATGCAGGGGTCCACGCTCCCGCTTGCCAGAGCCTTTACCTCGGCCCGCCTACCTCTCGCCGCCCAGCCAGAGGATTGGGACTGCCGGCCTCCTGGGGGCTAACTCTGACTCTAGGTCAGCCCACGAGGAGCCCCTCCCAAGGGGCCTGGCCCCGCAAATCTGGGGATTGGAGATCCCCGAGCCTCAGCGCAGGACTCACCCTGCCGCCCCACCACTAACGGATCTGCTAGGGGCGCCGCTGCCTATTCAGGGCAGGAGAACGGGCAGGGCGCTACGAGCCATGGCAACATTCAAAGGCCCAGGGTGCCAAAACGCTGGGGAACATGTTCCCACTCGCCATCGCCATCAACTCAGCCTGCACCTCTGCTCCTCACAGAGCCGGCAGATCGGGCCTGTCGGCGTCTTGGGCGCTAACCCTAACCCTAGGACGGCCCCTGAGGGTCCCTTCCTAAAGGGCCTGGCGCTGCAACGCCGGGGATTGGGGACCCCCAAGCCCCAGCGCTGGATGCACCTTGCCGCCCCACCCCACATGGGCCGCTAGGGGCCCCGACGTCCCTTCAGGGTGGGAGAACTGGCAGGGCCCTCCAATCTCCCGGCGACATTCCAAGGCCCCCGCGCCAAAATGCTTGGGCCCACGGTCCAGCTCTCTGGCGCCCTCACTTTGGCCTGGCCCACCGCCACCGCACAGCAGGCGGATCATGCCTGCCGGACTCCTAGGTGCTAACACTAACCCTAGGATGGCCTCAGAGGGGCCCCTCCCAAGGGGCCTTCACTGCAACACACAGCATTGGGGACCCCCAAACCGCACTGCCAGACTCACACTGCCACACCGCCACCACCCGGGCCGCTAGGGGCGCCGCCGGTCATTCAGGGCGAGATAACGGGCAGGGCCCTCCGAGCCTCTAGCGATGTTCAAAGGCCCCCTGGGCCAAAACGCTAGATACCATACTCCTGCACGCCAGCACCCTCACCTCAGCCCACTCCTCCGCTCGCCACACAGCCGGCGCATCATTCCTTCTGGCCTACTGGGGTCTAAACCTAATCCTAAACCCTAACTCCTAACCCTTACCCTAACCCTAACCCTATCCTAAACCTAAACCTAAACCCTAATCCTTAAACCCTAAACCCTAACATTAACCCTAAACCCTAAACCCTAACCCGTAACCCTAATCCCGAAACCCTAAACACTAAACCATAACCTTAACCACTAACCCCAAACCCCAAACCCTAACCCTAAACCCTAACCCTACCCCGACCCCTACCATACCCCTAACCCTGCCCCTAACCCTACCCCTTCAGCTAACCCTACCCCTAACCCGTACCCTAACCCTAAACGTAACCCTAACCCGTACCCTAACCGATACTCTAACCCTAACTCTAACCCGTACGCTAACCCTACCCCTAACCTGTACCCTAACCCTAACTGTAATCCTAACACATACTCTAACCCGTACCCTAACCCGTACTCTAACCCGTACCCTAACCCGTACCCTAACCCTAACCCTAAACCGTAACCTAACCTGTACCATAACCCTAAACTGTACCCTAACCCTAACCCGTACCCTAACCCTAATCCGTACCCTAAACCGTACCCAAATCTGTAAACCAACACTAACCCTAAACCATACCCTAAGCCGTACCCTAAACCGTACCCTAATGTGTACCCTAACGCATACCCTAACCCTAACCCGTACCCTAAACCTAACCCGTACCCCAACCATAACCCTAACCCTAAACCCAAACCCTAAACCCTAGCCCGTACCCTAAACCCTAATCTGTACCTTAACCCATAACCTCTAACCTGTAACCCCTAAACCCAACCCTAACCCGAACCCTCTCCTTCCCCTAACCCTAAAACTTACCCTCACCCATAACCTAACCGTACCCCATACCCTAACCTTAACCCGTACCCTAATCCGTACCCTAACCCCGGGGATTGGGTACACCTGAGCCCCACCACGGGACTCAGGCTGCCACCCCTCAGGAAACCATGCCCCTTGGGGTGCCACAGAGCATCCCATGCAGGAGAACTGGTAGGGCCCCCCTGAGCCCCCAGTGATCCTCAGCGGCCCCATACACCCCAACTCTGAGGCCCACGCTCATCCCGCCCCATGCCTCCTTTCAGCTTGCCACCGAGCTCGTCACAGAGACTGCAGATCAGGCCTGCTGGGTTCCTGGTGCCTAGACCTGACCCTAGGTCGGCTGGGTAGGGCCCCTCCCCGGGGGCCCGGTGCCACAGCCCCAGGGACTGGGGACACTTGAGCCCCACTGAAGGACAAAGCCTGCCAGCCCGCAGGAAACCGTGCCCCTTGGGAGGCTGTAGAGCATTCAGGGTGGGAGAACAAGGAGGGTCCCCAGAGACCCCGGCGAACTCCGGCAATCCCTAAACCCAACCTTGAAGCCCATGCTCACCCCACCCGTGTACGCTCACCTCAGCCCGCAGCGGAGCTCGCCACATAGTGGGCAGATCTGGCCTGCGGGTTTCCTGGGCCCCAAACCTAACCCTAGTTCATTTGTGGAGGGGCCCCTCCCCAGGAGCCTGGAGCCAAAGCCACGGGGATTCAGGATACCTGAGCTGCAAAGCAGGACTCAGTCTGCCACCCCGCAGGAAACCATGCGCCTTGGGAGGCCATAGAGCATTCAGGGCGGGAGAACCAGGAGGGCCCTCCTGAGCCACCAGCGAACTTCGGCGGCCTCCCGCACCCCAACCCTGATGCCCACGCTCCCCCTCCCCACACCCTCACCTCAGTCCGTGTAGCTAGCCATATAGCCAGCATATCGGGCCTGCAGGGCTCCAGGGCCTAACCCAGCCCTAGGTTGGCCGAGGGTGTGGGGGCCTCCCCAGGAGCCTTACACCGCAGCCCCGGGGAATTGGGATACCTGTGCGCCACCGCAGGACTCAGCTTGCCACCCGACAGGAAACCATGCCCCTTGGGGCTCTATGGAGCCTACAGGGCATGAGAACTTGGGGAGGCCCCCGGAGCCCATCCCCATCTTTTGGCAGCTCCCCGTGACCCAACCCTGAGGCCCATGCTCACCCTCCTCCATGGCCTCCTCTCAGCCCTCCACAGAGCTCGCCGCGCAGCCTGCTGATTGCCCTGCCGGGCTCCTGGACCCTAACCCTTACCCTAGGTTGGCCACAGAGGGGCCCCTCCCCAGGGTCCTGGCACCCCACTCCGGGGGATTGGGGACACCCAAGCCACACCGTAGGACTCAGCCTTCAGCCCACAGTAAACTGTACCATTTTGGGTCACAACAGAGCATTCAGGGCAAGAGAATTTGGGTCCCCCTGAGAGCCCCTGCTGGTGAACCCCGACCTTTGTGGGCCCTTCCGGATGAAACCCCAAGGCTCACACTCTCCCTCCCTTGTGCCTTCATCTCACTCGGCCTGGGAGTTCTCTGAGCACTGGGCAGTTCGGACCTGCTGTCTCTTGAGGCCTAACCTAACCCTGGGTCTTCTACTGAGGTTCCCTCCCCCATTTGCCTGCCTCCAAGGCACCAGGCATTGGGCTTACCTCTGCACGACTAGAGGACTCAGCCTGCCCCACAGCAGGAAACTGTCCATTTGGGGCTGCAGCAAGGATTCATAGGAAAATCAGAGGGCCCCCCTCAGCCCATCCCAGGCAACCCCCACTTTCAGAGATCTCCCCGGATCCAATTAGTAGCTTCACACTGACCTTTAAACTTGCTCTCCACGGAGATCTTTTGAAATTCTCCACACTTCCAACCGATGTCATCATCCAGCTTCAGTGCCTTACCCAGCTTTAGGTCTTGAGATGGATTAAAATGGGAAGTAATTTCACTAATGACGACGTCCTGGTGACCAAAAGATACATGCATAAATGCTTCATATCACTTGGCTTCAGGAAAATGTAAATCTAAACCCCTATAGATGCCATATCACACGAGGCCGAATATCTAAAAATAAGAAGACATGAAACTATACATGTTGGAGAGGATGTGGAGAAACGGGAACCCTCTTACACCCCTGTATGAATGCAGTCCGGTACAGCCACTCTTGAAAATGGTACAGAGTTTCCTCAAGAAGTTATAAATAAAGCTGCCCTATGTTCCAGAAATTGCACTACTGGGTATTTACCCCAAAGAGACAGAGGTAGTGAAGACGGGACACATGCACCCCAGTGTTCATAGCAGCAATATCCATAATAGACAAACTGTGGAAGGAGTGCAGATGACCATGGATAGATGAATGGATAAAGAAGATGTGGATCATATATATAATAGAATATTACTCAGGTCAATGAAAGAAAGACAATGATCATATGCTTTCACTCCTATGTGGAATATCAGAAACAAGGAAGAAGACCATAGGGGAAGGAAGGGAAAATAGAATGGGAAGTCATCAGAGAGGGAGAAAACCCATGATGGACTCTTAACTATCGCAAGAAACTGATGATAGTTGGAGGAGAAGTTGGGGAGGGGGCGTATCTGGGTGAGTAGCATTAAGGAGGTCACACGATACAATGAGCACTGGGTGTTACACATGACTGAAAATTTATTGAAGACTACATCGGAAACTAATGATGTATGTAATTTGGCTAATTGAATTTAAATTAAAGAATAAAGGACCTCGAATAAACAATCCTAAACATTTGTATGGTACCACTAAAATTCTGAACTGCCAGTGCAATGTGGAAAAGAAAAACAAAGCTGGGGGACCCAAATTTCAGATTTCAGGTTATACTACAAAGCTGCAGTCATCCTAACAAGAGAGTACGGCACAAAAATAGACACAGCGACAAAAGGAACAGGACACAAATTCAGACAGAAACCCACAATTATGTGGTCTATGAGTCTTCCACAAAGAAAGCAACGATATCAAAAGGGAAAAGGTCAGTCTCTACAACAAATGGTGTTGGGAAAACTAGACAGCTACGCACAAAAGAATGAAATTAGACTGCTTTCTTACACAATACAGACAAACACAAACACAAAACAGTTTCAAGACCTCAATATGAGACCTGAATCCATAAAAATCCTACAGGAGGGAAGACAGTAACTTCTTGACATGGACCATACCAACGTTTTTCTAGACTGTCTCCTGAGGCAAAGGAAATGAAAGCAAAAATAAACTATTGGGAATACAGCAAAATAAAAAGTTTCCACACAGCAGAAGAACAATGAAAACGTAAAAATAATAAGACAACCTACTCAAAGGGAGAAGATATTTGCAAAGATCATATGCAATAAAGGGATAGTGTCCAAAACATATACAACTGATACTACTCGACCCCCAAAAAACAAATAATCCAGTTAAAAAATAGGCAGAAGACATGGACAGACATTTCTCCAAAGAAGAAATACAAATGGCCAACAGTCCTGTGAAAAGATGTTCACCATCACCCATCATCAGGAAAATGTAAATCCAAAGGACAATGAGTAATACCCCAAACCTGTCAGAATGGCTAACATCTAAAGCACAACAAAGAGTAGGTGTTGGGAAGATGTGGATAAAGGGGAATCCTCGTGAACTGTGGGTGGGAATGCAAACTGTGGTGGCCACCGTGGAAAACAGTATGAAGGTTCCTCAAAAAATTAAATATAGAACTACCCTACGATCCAACAATCACACTACTCGTATTTACCCAAAGAATAGGAAAACAGTAACGTAAAAGGATACGTGCACCCCTATGTTTCTTGCACCATTATTTACAATATCACAATATGGAAGCAACCCAAGTGTCTGTAGAAAAATTGACAAATGAGATGATAGATGTGTGTATTCACACACACACACACACACACACACA
>NW_024423688.1:0-2295 GCF_017311325.1 Ursus maritimus
TTGTAATAGCCCCAAACTGAAAACAACCCAAATGGTTATCTATAGTAGCATAGATGAAATTTAGCATATTCGTACTTGGAGACACAGTACAGCAGTGAAAATGATTGAACAAGCATCGCATGTATCAATATAGCCCAACTGCAAAAATATGATTTTGACTGGAAGAACTATAGTGAATACGTATAACATGATTCTATCTATACAGTTGAAAATCAAAACCTGATCAATATATTGTTCACAGATACATATATAGGTGATAATACTGTAAAGAAAAGCACTTGAATGTTTAATACAACATTGAATTAAAGGTTATAACTATGGAGGATAAGGGGAATAAGGTCATATAGAAAAGATTCCGCATAAAATTTGTGTTAAGTCTTATTTCTTGCTGGGGAGAAAGCAGATGGTTTTTTATATTGCTGTTTTTAAACCACAGTGTTTCATACATCTTCTCTTTTATATTTCTTCCTTTGTTTCCTTCACACCCACACCTACACTCAAGAAATTCCATTCAGGTTAGCAATAAAAACTAAAAGTTATTTAGGAATAAATCTACAAAAGCATGCATAACTTTAATAGAGAAAATTCTGAAATGTTCTTGAAGGGCAAACAATGAGAAAATGATTGAACAATCACAGGATTGGAACTCAATATGGATGAGTAAACTCAATATTAAAAAGTTCTCCTCAAATTAACTTATAAATTTAGTGTAATACTTTTTCTTTTTCTTTCTTTCTTTTTCTTTCTTTCTTTCTTCCTTTCTTTTCTTTTCTTTTCTTTTCCCCCTCCTTTCTCTCTCTCACTCTCTTCTTCCCTCCTTCCCCTCTCTCTTCTTTGTTCCTGTCTTTCTCTCCTCCTCCTCCATCTTCTTCTTTGGTAGATTTTGATAAGCTGACAAAAAATTCTGTGGAAAGGTGAAGGACCAAGATAAGCTTTAAAATAAATTTGAAGTACAAGGATAAAGAAGAAAATTTCTTGGGGCGCCTGGGTGGCTCAGTTGTTAAGTGTCTGCCTTCGGCTCAGGGCGTGATCCCAGCGTTCTGGGATCGAGCCCCACATCAGGCTCCTCCGCTGGGAGCCTGCTTCTTCCTCTCCCACTCCCCTGCTTGTGTTCCCTCTCTCGATGGCTGTCTCTATCTCTGTCAAATGAATAAATAAAATCTTAAAAAAGAAAAAGAAAATTTCACCTAATATGTATCAATATATTTAATTTCTTTAAAAAAAAAAGACTAGGGAATGAAGGAATAGAGATAACATTTATATGCAACCCTTTGAAAAGTTTGGCTATGCAGAAGAGCAGGAATAATTTATCAGTATTTGTTCTAATACACAGAAACATTTCAACCTATAGAACAGTTCCTTCCTCAGAAATCGAATTATAGGGGCACCTGGGTGGCTCAGTCGTTAAGCAGCTGCCTTTGGTTCGAGTCATGATCCCAGGGTCCTGGGATGGAGGCTCGCATCCAGCCCCGCATGGGGCTGCCTGCTCAGTGGGAAGCCTGCTTTTCCCTCTCCCACTCCCCCTGCTTGTGTTCCCTCTCTCAGTCTCTCTCTCTCTCTCTGTCAAATAAATAAATACAATCTTTTTTAAAAAAAGAAATTGAGATATAGCTTATGACACAGTTAATCAAGATCAGCATTCCCCAAACTTGCCTAGTCATAAGAATCGCCTAGGATACTTGTTATAACTGCAGATTCCTTTGCCATATTTTAGAATAATAGGATAAGACTCTCAAAGGAGGGGCCTAGGAATCTGTATTTTTAAAAAACTATCCTGGTGATTCTTCTGATTTGGCAAGATTGTATAACACTGATTATTTCCTTAATGTATAATTGTTCTTACAAGGTAACATGATAAAACACATTTTGTGAAGGTTTACACATAACTTTATTATTTTTTTAAAGGTTCATTTATATTTTAGAGAGAGGGAGTGAGGAGGGGGGGAGGGGTAGAGGGACAGCGAGAATCTTGAAACCAGCTCCCTGCTGAGCACAGAGCCCCATGTAGGGCTCGATCTCACAACCCTGAGATTATGGCCTGTGCAGAAATCAAGAATCCACCACTTAACCGTCTGAGCCACCCAGATACCCCAGGTTTACATATAACTTTAAAATAATTGTAATCATCTAGAAAAATACATATTTTCAATAGGATAAAAATTATTTAGACAGAACTTTGGAATCTGTTTAAGTTATTAAGGGACAATTAAAACAACTTCTTTATAGATGTGTCTAACTTAACAAAAAAGGAAACATAAAATGTCTTAATTTGTAAGAGCAATAAATATTTAATTC
>NW_024423689.1:0-518 GCF_017311325.1 Ursus maritimus
CCCCCGAGCCCCAAGGCCGTACTCACCCTCCCACCCTACCGCCACCTGGGCCTCTAGGGGCGCCGCCGTTCATTCAGGCAGGGAGAATGGGCAGGGCCCTCTGAGCCACTGGCAACATTCGAAGGCCCCCCGCACCACATCTCTTGGGCCCACGGTCCCGCTCCCCAGCACCCTTACCTCGGCCCACCCCTCCACTCGCCGCACATCTGGTGGATCGGGCCTGCGGGCCTTCTGGGGGCTAACCCTAACCTTAGGTCGGCCCCCTAGTGGACCCTCCCAAAGGGCCTGGCCCTGCAACAACGGGGATTGGGGTCTCCCGAGCCCCAGCGCCGGACTCACCCTGCTGCCCTGCCGCAACCCGGGCCGCTAGGAGCGCCGTCGATCATTCAGGGAGGGAGAACTGGTAGATTCCTCTGAGCCACTGGCGACCTTCGAAGGCTCCCCGCGCCAAAACGCTTGGGCCCATGCTCCTGCTCGCCTGCGCCCTCACTTCGGTCCGCCCCTCAGCTCGCTGCACA
>NW_024423689.1:2081-2292 GCF_017311325.1 Ursus maritimus
ATGCCAAAGCGCGTGGGTCAACGTTCTTGCTTTCAAGCGCCCTCACCTGGGTCCACCCCTCCGCTCGCCTCACAGCCGGCGGATCGGGCCTGCTGGCCTCCTGGGGGCTAACAATAACCCTTGGTCGGCCCCCAAGGGGCCCATCCAAAGGGGCCTCGTGCCGCAAGGCCGGGGTTTGGGCACCCCCGAGCCCCAGCAAGGACTCACCCTC
>NW_024423690.1:0-2291 GCF_017311325.1 Ursus maritimus
CTCTGGGGAGTCCTGTACAAAATCATATGCCAAGGGTGAAAATGGGAGACTTGGTTAAGCCATTGTTAATAGTCTATGTTTTATTGCCGTTTTTCCAATTCCTTTCTATTGAATAGCTGGCTGGGCACATATACAGAGTAGGAAATCTGACTAGATACACAGATCTTAAGTAGAATTATCTGATGAGCTAAACACCAGAGAAATCAGAGGGAGCTCAAGGACACAGTCAAGGACAAAGGACTTGCTATGGTTAACAATTTTTACCAATTTTTTATTCATCTCATCTCTGAACACAGCATCATCTTAAATGGATAGCAGTAGTGCATTCCCTAACTAAGAAAGAAATTTTGACCTAAACCATTTTAAAATTTAAAATTCAAAAATAATATCTAAAAGTTGCAGTATAATTATTCAAATAATGTATGAGTGTTTATGTAGTGTGTGTGTGTGTGTGTGTGTGTGTGTGAGAGAGAGAGAGAGAGAGAGACAGAGACAGAGACACAGAGACAGAGACAGAAAAAAACAAGGAGAAACAAAAGATACAAACTTAGAGCCACAAGTCTAAGCAGAGAACGAAGTAACTGTGAAAATTATATTAACTATGTCTCTGAAGCACATGTATTTAACAGACTGCTTGGAATCTCAGGTGTTAAGAAGATTGGTAGAAATATTAAAATTTGAAAGAATAAGTGAGGGCTTTTGATATAATTATCAATTATTTCTGGGTATGTAATTTTCACTTAAAAGCATCAAAGAAATAATATTTGTAGGTTAAAATGTTTGGCTATATCAACATTTAATGCCCTGAAAAGAATTCCTTTAGGAGATATGTCAGAATCTGTAAGAACTGGTCTGTGGAAAGCAATTTGCCCCTTTGTCCCTGTTAAAGGCACCCAATTCTTTTGTTGATCTGTGATTTCATATGGGAAGGATGGGACCATTCAGCTCATTACATATGTATTATTAGAATAAAATACAATTAATGAGTTCAAATAAACATATATTGTAAATTTTTTGAAAATCATGAATTTTGTTTTCAGCATAAATAAGTTTTGGTTAACTGTGTTTCACTATAGGTGATTAAATCCTTATGCTCCTCACATTTTCTTATAATGCCATCGAGTAGTATTCTGAGCATTTTGTTATGAAGCAATTCTTTTTATTGTTGTACTCAAAAGTAATAACCTACAGATTCATATTTTCTAATTATCCAAATGTACTATGAAAGATTTTTAACGTATCACACTATAAATTTTATGATGATCCAGCAAGAAAGGATTATATTAAAGCATATACAATATATAAATTCTAGACATAGAATTTATAATTCTTTTATATACACAACTCACAAAGACAGTGTAAGATAGAATTAGCTTAATTATAATTATATGTAACTATTCTGATAATGAGATCCATTAATTATTTTGTGAGGTATATATGCAAATAGGCAATATTAACTATGCAAGATTGTTGCCTGTATGCATGCCTTCCTGTTTTCAATCCATGTAATATCTTGCTGCAAAAATATACTTTTTGAGTCATTTCTTTATCTGTCTTGCTTCCCTGTTCAACTAATCATGATGATTTCCACTTGTCTACTGTATCAAATTCGAATGGTGTGTAGTTTCCATAATTCTTCATATCTGGATTTACTCTGTCTTTTCAATCTTATTTTTCCACAGTAACTAATAATCACTTTTGCCCCAGTTTAGGCCAAATCTATTACTCACTCACCCACATGTCACTACTAAATGAATTATCCTATCGTTCAGCCATATGTTCTTTTTTCTGTTAAAAAATATTTGTTCAGTCTGTATTTACTATGCCAAATGTCAAAAAGGATTGAAAAAAAAATCATCAAACCCTTATTACAATAATATATATAATGTATATATCAATATAACAATAAATATCATTTATTAAGCACTAGTTAGGTGATAGACACTGTCCTATATGCTTTTCATGTATCATCTCATCTACTTTTCAACACAATCCTTTAACATAGGAGTTACCATGATCCACACTTCATAGATGAAGAAACTGAATCTCAGGAACGTTAAGTAGTTTCCCCAAGGTCAGACCTTGGAGGTGATAGAGCTGGAATTAGAACCCAGGCATTTGGATTCTTGGCATTAAAAAAAAAAAAAAACAAAAAAAAAAAAATCTAGGGGCGCCTGGGTGGCACAGCGGTTAAGCGTCTGCCTTCGGCTCAGGGCGTGATCCCGGCGTTATGGGATCGAGCCCCTCATCATGCTCCTTCCTCTGCTATGAGCCTGCTTCTTCCTCTCCCA
>NW_024423691.1:0-2288 GCF_017311325.1 Ursus maritimus
CGCCGGGGTGGGGGGGAAGGGGACTGCGGCGCTGCGACCAGGCCCACTCGGCCCCGAACCTTCCACGTGCGTCCTTCCGGCGGACTACAGACAAGTGGAAGGATTTGCTGTGAAGGGCCGTGGAGACGTCGCTAAACCAATGGTTTCTAAGCTATGCTGTACGTTAGATGTGGGCGCTAGGCTTTTCTTTTTTTTAATCTTTGGGTCCTTCCTCTGTGCAGCGAAGTTGGAAACCACTTGACAAGACAGAGGTATTTTAGCTAGGTCACCTGAGAAGGTTCTGGTTCATCGCAGGGGCGGAAGCCTGCAGCATCTTGAGCCTATTGGACCCAGCTTCAGGGAGATGATGTTTCATCAGCAGTATTTAGGTAGCAGCAGGGAGCGTGTGAAGACGGTTCTATTTTGAGAGCTACGGAGACACTGGAAAGGGTTAACAATCTTGGCACAAACAGGTCCTCTGCCTGTTCAAGAGGTTCCCTTTTTACAAAGGAAATTGTTGAGGAGTTTACGAACTGGCTTTTACGAAGCTGAATTGTTCAGGATTCCCGGTGTGCCTAGTCTTTTGAAAGTGTTCTCATTCTTCCATATTGGAGACCTTCTCATCCCCACCCCTGTGAATAAATCCAGCGTTTTCTTAATCTCGCCACTCAGCTTTCTTTCCATTCCCGTGCACGCACCCTCAGTAAGTTTAATGATTGTTGTGCCTTTGGCACTGCCAGATCCAATCCATCCTGAACATCAACGCCAGGTTACTACTCTCCCTTAAGACAAAGCTATCCTCATGTCCCCATGCAGAAGACCAGCTCACCGCCCTAGGATAAAGTGCCTAGACCTTAACTGACTTTTCCAGCCTTTGCACCTAGAACTTCAGCTCCAGACTTACCTAACTTCCAGAACCCCTCTGATTCCACCCTCCTTCGGAAAACAAAAAACAAGAAACAAAAAAAGTCACCAGGTCCTTCTAATCTGGATCCATAAAGCCTTCCCACAGCTTCGGCTCACCTCAACTTTCCCAACCCCCAACCCTGAACGCCTAGAGAGATATTGCAAGTATGTTTCATCCGACAGTCATATACTGCCTGGAGACATGAATATTGAATCTTGAGTCTTGGCACCTCCCTTTGCCCCTTTGCCTTCTACTAGGGGCACCTGAAAAGTGCTCAAGTTATTGAAGAATGAGTCAATACAGTAGTAGACTAAAGAAAGCCTTATCACATTTCTCAAAGTTAGGGTCTAAAAACTGCCCACATTGCAGTCATCTGGGAAGTTGTTTTACAAGGCAGACTCCTAGGCTCTAGTCTATCTAGACCTGGGCAAGGCCCAGAAACGAGCATTTTAGCCAGAGCCTGGGGCGATTCATAGGCTTGCTAGGGTTTGAAAATGATTCTAAATAAAGGTAAAGGAAACTATTGATCTTGCCCTAGAGACATGTTTCTCCAGGTGAGGTAGTGGATGATTTCGGGTAGACCTCCATTACTCACCGCCCTATACCTAGGAAAATCCTCCCACCTGTGAAGTGCATGAAGATTTAGTAGAAATGTTTCATGAGGCCACTAACATTGCTGGTGCACAAAAAGGAGGAAGTTACGGGGAGCTACTACAACAAATGTTTCATACCAAATGAGGCTTGTTGCTTTATTCATGAAGTCTTTACTTGCCTATTTTAAAAATCAGTATGTTTCTGGGTCTTTTTTTTTTTTCCACAGTTAACCTCTATTTTTGCAGAGCAAGACTGATACAATCCTCATATATATAGTCCTCATCAAGCCGTGATTATATAAAAATTCTCTTCAAAATTAAGTAAAAAGGAACATAGAGAACATAATAACCCAGATAGCAGAAAGATGAAACTCAGACCATGAAGGTAGTACATTAATGGCTGAGCTCTGGAGATCATTTGCTAAGGAAAAGACTGGTGAATGGTGACTTAACGGGCTTAAAATTTGTGAAGGGTTAATAGAAGAAAAGTGCTGATGGATTATCCTTGAATTCTAGAGAACACAGGACTGGAGACAGTCCTATCTTCTTTATTTAAAAAGCTGCTTCATTGATGGTTGTGTTAACTTGATTGTGGTAATCATTTCACAATGTTTTCATATTACGTTGTACACTTTAATATACATAAATTCATTTGTCATTTATACCTCAATAAAGCTGGAAACAAGAAAAAAAGCTGCCTCATAGAATCATTAAGCGCTGGAACTAGGCTTTGTGTAGAGAAATATTTCTGTTTCTTGGGGATTTTACTTTATATATTTTTAAAGATTTTATTTATTTGAGAGAGAGAG
>NW_024423692.1:0-2285 GCF_017311325.1 Ursus maritimus
AACACCTGGGGTTGGGTTCCTAGTCCATTACTTAAAAACTTTGTGGCCTTAATTCTTCCTCTACTTCTTTTTTTTTTTTTTCCTGAGTTTGATTTCCTTCTCATGAATTGGAGATAGGATCACTTACCCCGTACTGGTTTTGTGAATATTAAATGAGATATTTCTGTAAATCCCAACAGAAAACGTCTGTGCAAAAAACTGTTAATTCTATCCCTTACCTATAAACAGAGTCATCACATTACACGTGAATGGTCTGACCTTTACTATGACCTAGCAAAATCTCCACAAAGAACTGTTTTGCCTCAGGTTGGATTTTTTAAGACTTGGCTACACAAACGCACAGTGTCTGTCACTATAAATATGGACACTTTTCAAATCTCTGTTTTTCTTACAGTACCTGTATGTATACATCTTCTTCAGTGTTTGACATAGAATTCTGTTGGATCCGGCATTTCTGTGTTGAGTTAAGAAGTGCTGCCCACCTAACTAAAGGAAAACTATGTAAAATGCCAATAAACAATTTCTGACCAATGTCTCTGGGCATGTAATGGCTGAATGAATCTAAAGCAGTGAATTCCATGATTACCCAGTTCACAGGCTCTCTGTGTATTAACAGCTGGTAGGGGTATTTCGCTTATTTGTTTTGGATGTCCTGAAATGGTTGTGATGGTATGATTTTTCCCTCTCCAAAGTTGCGGTTAGATTAAGTACTAGAATGTTCTGTCACACATCTCTTGAAGTGGTTGTATTGTATTTTTAAGGAAATACATTTTGGGGATAATTTTTACTGCCTATACGTCCACAAAGTTGTACATCTTTAGAGATCAGATAATAGCAGCTAAAATTTACTGACCTTTTTTGTAGGAAATTTAACAAATGACTCATATATGTCATTTCTCTACACCTTACAGTCTTCGCCTTACTTAGATGGGTGTTATTAGAGACAGAAAGTAACTTGTCCAGAATGGAAAGCTGATGAGTGGCAGGACTAAGATCCAAGCTCAGGTGTTTTGCAAAGCTCCTTTTTTTTAAAGCCATGATGCTACACAGGTGTTTGATTTCCCCGTGAGTGTCTAGCTACCTGAACTCAGTATTTCATGGCATGATGTTTGAGGTTTTCAGAAGCCTAAAACAGGTTGGAATTTTTAAAACGAGCATGAAAATACCATGAGCCACCTGATTTCCTAGAACCAAATGGAAATGAATCTAGTACTCGATCCAGTAGCAGATTCTTAGAACTACAGTGTGACAGAACAAAAGATAAGCAGACTCTTAGTCCTGCGACCTCTGGTGAGGAAGTCTGTGGGCACTATTTCCAATGGGCTGAAAATCTTTACTGTCTCACGACCAACCCCATCAGGTCCCCACCCCTGGAGTAGGGAAGATCAGTGGGTTAAATTCTAATCTCAAATTCAGTAATGGAGAGTTTCAAGGATTCAGGTTAGTTGAGTGAGGTACACCTAGTGTTCAGTACTGTCTCCTCAATACTGACTGTTCTCTGAATTCTAGATTCCCATCTCCTCTCCCAGCTAGATGTGCCCATTTGAATATTCACCACCATTTCCACTCCAACACCTTTAAAGTTAAAATGGCTATAACCCACAAAGGAGTACTTGCTAAAGGGACCAGCAGGAGAGGCATTAGACTCTGGGACCAGATCACTGGTGTTCCATTCCTGGCTGTCCCTCATGATCCTATGACTGAACACATCCTCTAACCTCTCTTAGCTCCAGGTTTCCTATCTGTGCAATGGAAATAATCCTACTGATTTCATGGGGTTATTATGAAGACTAAATGAATTATTACATGTAAAGCACTTAGGCAAGTACTGGGCACACAGTAAGCACCATGGAAATGTGGTTGCTATTAGTATTATTGTTAATAGTATATCATAGTTCATCCAGGCTGAAAACTGCTGTCATTTGTTTGGATTGCTAGACGTTGGGCGGATGTGGGAGCAAAGCAAGGGAGCAGTCAGCCACCACCTTCTTTTAATTCTACCTTTGGAAGACTTACCTCATTTTTAACAGCTACTGCCCTAATTCAGGTCTCTCTTACCTTTGATCTTCTCCATTACAGTAGCAGTCCTCTCACACTTCTCTCCTACGGTTTATGCCCCATGCCAGCAGATTTATCTTCTCAAACTTGAGTTTATGGAATTATTCTCCTACTCAACAACCTTCAGTGATTAGTGCTATCGCATGTAGTGCAAACTGGTCATTCTGGGACAGAAAAGCCTTTCAGTCCAGCCCCAGCCTATTTTGTTAGCCTCATCTTCCCCCCCC
>NW_024423693.1:0-2011 GCF_017311325.1 Ursus maritimus
GAACCCCAACCCTAACCCTAACCCTAACCCTAACCCTAACCTTAATCCGAACCCCTAACCCGAACCCTACCCTAACCAGAACCCTAGCCCTAACGCGAATCCCTAACCCGAAACCAAACCCGAACCCCTAACCCGAACCATAATCGGTGTGGCTGGTTCGGTTGCGTGTTAGCCACCCTGGCCACCTAGGCCTGCCGGACCCCAGGCCTAGGCCTCACTGGCCTGGCCGGACAGGCCAGCCTGGCCTGGCCTGGCCGAGCCGGCCTGGCCTAGCGGACCTGGCCTGGCCGGACCTGGCCGGGAGGCCTGGCCTAGGCGGACCCTAGCCGAACATAACCGGGCCTGATGCTGGGAGGCTGGCCTGGCCTGGCCTGACCTAGGCCTGCCAGGTCTGGCCTGGACACAAGACTGGCCGGACCTGGCCTGGCCGGACCCTGGCCCTGGCCGGACCTAGCCGGACACCGAGTCCTGGCCGGAAGAGCCTGGCCTGCTCTGGCCTCACCCGGGCTCTGGCCCAGGCCTGACCTGGAGGCCTGGCCTGAGCCGTGCCGGGACCTGGCCTGGAGGCCAGGCCCTGGCCTGGCCTGGCCTGGCCGGACCTGGCCTGGCCACTGGCCTGGCCTGGCCTGGCCCAGGCCTGGCCACGATTTCAACCAAAGCGGCGCTAGGCCTGGCCTGGCCGGATCTGGGACCTGGCTGGCCATGGCCATCCGGACCTGGCCTGGCCCAGGCCTAGGCCTGGCCTGGCCGGACGCTGGCCGGACACTGGCAGCCCGGCTGAAGCCGGACCTGGCCCTGGCCTGGCCTGGCCTGGCCATGGCCTGACCTGGGCCTCCCGGCTCGCACAGACCTGGCGTAGGCCTGGCCTGGCCGGACACCAGGCCTGACGCCCTGGGCTGGGCCGGACCGGACGGCCTCGGCCTGTCCTGGCCTGATTCTTCCACAACACAAACCTAAGGCACATTTTGACCCAGAGCCTAACCATGACCTGACCTAAACCTAATGAGTGGCCTGACCCTGACCTAATCCCTGAAGCCTATTTGACCTGGCCACAGTCCTGGCCTGGCGGACCTGGCCTGAAGCCCGGACCTGGCCTGGGCGGGCCTGGCCTGGCCGGACCCTGGCCTGGCCTGGCCTGGCCTGGCCTGAGCCTGGCCTGGCTGGCCGGACCTGGCCTGGCCGGACCTGGCCGGCCTGGCGCTGGCCTGGCCTGGCCTGACACTTGGCCACTGGCCTCGGCCTGGCCTGGCCTGGCCTGGCCTGGCCTGACTGGCCTGAGCCCTGGCCTGGCCTGGCCGGTGCCTGGCCGGATCCTGGCTCAGGCCTGGCCTGGCAGGTGACCTGGCCTGGGCCTGGCCTGGCCTGGCCTGGCCTGGCCTGGTCCTCGAGGCCTGGCCGGACCGGGTCCTGGCCTGGCCTGCCGGGGGGCCTGGCCTCGGCCCAGGTCTGGCCTGGCCTGGCCGGGCCTAGCCACAACCTGGCCCTCCTGAACCTAGCAGAACCTAACTAGCCTGACTGGCGTAACACTAAAGCAGCCCTAGCAGTCTGAACCTAGGAAATCTGGCCCTAGCCTATCCGGGCCAGATCCTGGGCCCAAGGAGCCTGGCCTGGCTTGACCTGGCCTGGCCTGGCCTCAGCTGAGCCGAGACCTGAAGCCTGGCTGGCCATGGGCTGGCCCTAGGCCTCCGGCCCTGGCCTGGCCTGGCCTAGGCCTGGCAGTGGGCCTGGGCCCACAGAGTCTGGCCTGGCCCGGACCTGGCCTGAGCCAGGACCTGGCCCGTGGCTGAGCCTGGCCCTGGCCTGGCCTGGCCACAACCTAAGCTAACCGGCCCTGGCCTGGCCTGGCCGGACACAACCGCGGCTAGGGTGCGTGACCGGACCCAGGCCCGAGACGCGCGAGCCTGGCCTAAGTGAACCTTAAACCGGTGCTAACCTAACCCGGGCAGACCGGCCGAACCAGATCAACCGAACCACCAGACCTAACCTGACGCAGACCTGACCTGATCCTGAA
>NW_024423693.1:2036-2284 GCF_017311325.1 Ursus maritimus
ACCATGACCCTGACCCTAATCCTAACCCTAAACCCTAATACCTGACCCTGACCCCAACCCTAACCCTGACCCTGACCCTAAACCATAAACCCTGACCCTGACCCTGACCCTACCCTAACCCGAACCCTGACCGGAACCCGAACCCTAACCCTGACATGAATCTGAACCCGAACCCTAACCCGAACCCAAACCCGAATCCCTAACACGAACCCAAACCCGAACCCTAACCCTAACCCGAACCCTAGCCC
>NW_024423694.1:0-2284 GCF_017311325.1 Ursus maritimus
CTAGAGAATGATGTACAACCGTGGGAACTCAGCTAAGGCCATAGAACTGTGTACCTGACATGTTTTCAGTGGTAGATGTTATTTATGTGAATGAAGGACTGATACATGTCACAGCATGGATGGACATTGAAAACAGCCCCAGTGACAGAAGCCAGACAGAAAAAGCCACTCAGATTAGAACCATCTTGCTTAAATCTGTCAAAGTTACCCAAATAAGGGAAAGTCTCGGAAGCAGTTCCAGAAAAAGAAAGCTAGATCAGAATGGAGAAAGACATCTCAGACAGTCGGGCAGGTGGTGACAGTTGAGGTGGGCCGGTGGTCTGGGTTATAATGTGGGAACCGCAATGATTTCCTCACTTGGGGTTATGTGGTGGTTCCACGGGAGTGTCCCTGTTTTGGGTAAAACACACCGAAGTATCCCGTGTGAAGTGGCAAATGGGGTAAGGAAATGACATTTGTGCTGCAGCGACAAGTTTACCGCACGCTTCAGATCTCTACAGAGGAAATCGCTCTCCCAAACAACCAGGTCAGCACCACTCCAGAGAAGCAGAGACGACAGACATCAAACTTGGCGATGGAGGCCAAGCCCTCCCAGATTCGGTTCACCCAGCGTGGAGAGGCCACTCGCCCTTGCGGGAGGCCACATGTTAGCGGGAGACTCATGGCAGGATTCTATCGGTGGCCCCTGTTTCTCGGGTGCAGAAGCGGCGGGATTTGGAATTCCAATTTTCCACAATGCTGCACCGAAAAATGGCTGGAACTGTGAACATGCATGCAGGGAAACCTCAGCAAAGTGGCCTGGGGATGCCGGAGGGGAGTCTGGAAGGGGAGGCCGGCCCCTCGGTGTCAGCTACAGACCCAACAGCGAACCCTCCGCAGGGCAGACCCATCAGCTACAGGCCCCAAAGCGCAAGATGAACGCTTCGTTTCCTCCACGAAATCCACCACCCCTGCAGCCCAGCCAGTGAGAAACCTCCATCACCCCCCGAACCCCTGCTTTCCTCCGGTGGACTTGCCTGCAAAACAACCCTCCCAACTTCCTCCCCCTCCTCCTAGAAATAACGTCCCTTTCCTTTGTTTCTCGCACTTGCCTGTGATGTGGCGGTAGCTTACAGGTCCCAGATGGCAATTCTCTGCTAGTCCCAAAACCCATTCTTGCTGGTAAAATAACCAGCAGTTTTCGTTCAAGGTTAACAGAATTGAGAAATTCAGTCAACTTGCAGGATACGAAATCAACATCAAAAATCACCTGCGTTTCTACGCCCCAGCGGGGGGGAGACAAATTCAGAGACCGACCTCATCCGCACGTCCATCCAAAAGAACAAGATGCCTAGGAGTACATGTAGCCAAGGAGGTGACGGACCTGTTCTCCGAAACCTGTAGGACACTGACGACAGACATCGAGGGAGACACGCGGAGATGGGAAGAGACTCTGCGCTCATGGAAGAACCGATCCTGTGAAAATACCTCCTCTCCCCAAAGCCGTCTACAGAGTCCCCGCTGCCGCTACCGAACTTCCAGCGGCGTCCTCACAGACGCGGAGCCGACAACCCTGAGGCGGGTGTGGACGCAGGGAAGACCCCGCAGGGCGGAGGCTGAGGGAACACGAGCACCCTGGCAGGCGGCTGCTCCCTGACCGCAGACTGCCTGAGAAACCCCAGGAACCGAATTCGTGTCCGCATAAACACAGAGGCGGGACAGCAGACCCGCGGAGCGGATCCGAGACCAGAAAGGGAAGACCCGACAGCCCCGCGCGCAGCACCGCGCGGGACCCCACGTCACCGCAAAGTCAAGGAAACCCAGCGGTCTACACAGTGCGCCCTTCCTCCGCGGGGTCCTGTGAGCACGGACCCCCTCAGCAGTCCCCGCTCAGGCGGCTTCTCCTCACCTTCTCCCCCTGGGGCGGGTCCTGAGGCCGGGCTCTCCTCGGTGTACACACGGACCCACATCCGCCACTGCAGGTCCTGTCAGTGTGGACGCGACCCCACGTCCCCCCAAACCTCCACAGTGCACCCTTCCTCCGCGGGGTCCTGTGAACACGGACCCCCTCAGCAGTCCTGGCTCAGGAGGCTTCTCCTCACTTTCTTCTCCAGCGTGATGGTGGTGGTGGTGGGGGGGGTGTCCCGAGGAGGCCTGGCTCCTGTCGGTGTGGACGCGGCCCCACGTCCTCCCCAGCGGGTCCTGTCACCACGGTCCCAGCCCCATATCCTACCCCAGGCCTCCACAGAGGGTCCTGAGTAGGTCCGACTCCGGCGCCCCCTGCGGGCGGTGGAGGCAGTGCAGG
>NW_024423695.1:0-2280 GCF_017311325.1 Ursus maritimus
CACACACACACACACACACACACACACACACACAATGGCTGTGCCCCAAGACTTGCGTAAATGAATTAAAGTCTTTATTTCACGTTTCATCTTCACTATTGTCCTGTAAAATACGCAGCGTCTGGCCTCTGGACCGATGTTATTTACTGAATTATGTATATGTAACATCTGTTGCAAAGGGAATATAACGCACTTAATTGTCATGATTTCCATGCAAGATTTCCAAGGCTGCCTAGCGACCTTCCTCCCCAGCACTCCTCAAACTCAACAATATTCCCGAGTCCACGGGATCTCATTCTGCTTCCTGCTGTTCTCCGTGCATCTCGTGGAGATTTGCCGTGGCCAGGGTGTTGGACGCAGCAGGAGGGGCAATCTATCCTAGGGAGTGCCAGCCATGTGATCATTCAATTACCAGCGGCCAACACAGGGGTTTGGGGCACAGAAACTCAGATCCCGCTGTTTGCCCACGATGACTTGGGTTCTGAACGCACTTCCTCCCAGTGGAGGGTGCCTTGTGTCCACTGATGTCCCGGCTGCCTTCCCTGGTCTCGCTGTGGAGCGTCAGGACTTCTTACCAGCACTGCTCAGACGGGAGAAAAGACACTGTTGCACACACTTTCAAACTCCTGAGGGAAAAGGTTTGTGTTCCTGTTTGTGTCCATTCCTGAGGCCCGGCAGGGCGTGGCGGCGAGAACCAGCAGTGAGAGCTCCGTGTGATCCCAGAGACCACATCACCCTCCGGGTGTCACCCTCCCCAGGGCTCCTTCCCACCACCTACCAAAGGCTGGCCTCTCCATCTTTTGACCAGCCACCCCCTACTCCCACGGCCCACTCTCCAGGGGCTCTTCCTCTCCTGCTGTCCAGAGCTCAGGTCTCCCATCCGGCTTGCCTTTCTGTGTAATGTCTGCCTCCTTTCACCTCGTTCAGGCGGCCAAACCCCGGCCTGATTTCAGTCCCCCCCACCAATGTTCCCTGAAAACCCACGTCTGCTGGCTCCCAGCGGCCACTGGTGGTGACCCTACAGCGATCTGCTGCTCCTTCCTCTGCAGCCCCTCGGTGACAATCTTGACCCTGTGGCGGCAATCGGAGCGGGACACCTTCCCGTGGGCTGGCTCCCCTCCTCTTGTGGGGTCGGCTTCTGATCTTGTCCCTTCTCACCTCCCCAGAGGCCTCCAGACACAGAGGCACTGGTTCACAAGACGTTCTACCATTCTCTTTTTATCAGGTCATGCCTGTCCACAGTGCGTGGGTCACATCACCCAGGGGAACACCGCCGGCCCTGCGTGGGCCCGCACACCCCGCAGCCGCCGTTCCCGCAGAGGGGCTGTCTGTACTTGGCTCTCCCTCAGTCCGTTCTGAATCCGCTGGCATCAGCAGTCCATCCCACAGACAGGGTCTCGGCCACGTCTGACGCACGGAACCCCGTGGGCAGCTCGGGGTCCTTCTTTACCGTAGGGCACAGCCAGCAGTTGACCCAGGCCATCTGCCAGCGTGCGGGGAAATCCCTTATTTCCCTGGTCTTTGGAACATCGCCTTCTCTGTCCGCTTCAGCAGCTGGCTCTCCGCGGGGTTCCTGGTGTGTCCCCTTGTCCTCCTGACCTTGAATCTGTGATTCCCACAGCCTCCGCGTCCTGGTAAGGGAGCCCCGGGCTGTGATAGGATTTCTTTCTTCCTGTGCAAACTCATCTTCGACCCGTGAATGAATCCTGCAGGCTCAAGCAGCCCAGTGCCTGCACTCTGGCCACCATCTCCAGACGTCAGGGCACCGGCGGCTGTCCCCGGATTCGTGACCTCTGCCTCCTCCCTTCAGCCTGTGATCCAGCACTGACAGCAAAGAGTGGCTCTTTAAAAACTGGGTCCCACTGGGTCTCCCCTTGACTCAAAACCCTCCAATGGCTTCAGTGTCAGAATCAAAGCCTCAGTCCCCAGGGATCCACACTGGCCTTCCAGGACCTGGACCCGGACCACCTGTGGGATCTCACCTGCGGTGCCGTCCCATGCTCGCGGTCTCCGAGCACAGACAATGCACTCAGGACACCTTCCCACGCCTCCCCTCTGCCCGCAGAACTCCTCCCCAAGAGATCCCCGGTCCGCACCCACGTCCAGGCGTGCAGGCCACCGAGGCCACCTGCCCCTTCCCAACGCAGGACACTCTCCTCGCTGCTTTCCTGCGCTCGTCAGCACTTAGACTCTTCTGACACACTGCACACCTCCTCGTCCATAATCCGTCTCCTGACCTCAGCCCCGGCCCACAGGGCTGCACGCAGTTTGCGTGCCCCG
>NW_024423696.1:0-2278 GCF_017311325.1 Ursus maritimus
CTCCCCCTGCTTGTGCTTTGTCTCTCTCTCAAATGAATACATTAAAAAAATCTTTAAAAAAAAAAGTTTATATAATGGAAAGGTTTAGAAGGTATTTCAGAAGACGAATTCTCTCTGCCTTGCCTGAATCTTCATTCTCTTTCCTTTACTATTTATGTTATTTTGAGTAAATTCTCTACTCTAGTATGCTTAGAGCATTGGAATTACTTTCTTTGCTCTAATACTTTTCTGAAATGTTAAGATTGGGAAGGCAGTAGATACTCTTTCCACTAGATGGCACCCTTATATTGTTATTAAGGGAAATGATGAAACTTCAAAATGTAAAAACCTTACCGTAGTCTCACATGTTACAGTGTAAAGGTTTCATTCCAATGCAGTTTTTAAAGTTAATACTGCTTCATCCTTGGTTATTAGTTTCAATATTCATGACGTATTTATAATACTTTATGTTTTCTTTAATTTGATGATTTCACTTGACCGTAACAGTTTTATTCAGAATGTCTAATGATGTTTATTTTTAATTGTGTTATGTTTATATGACTTATGCTTCCTGGTGTTGGTAAACTCATTTTACAGTGGTATAGTTGTCACAGACAGGTAGGTTGTTGCCAAATAAGAGAATAGAAAAGTAGATCTTTTCTGGCCATTTAGATTGAATAAATTGGTGAAATCTCACAAGGGAAAAGGAGCAAACCTCCCTTACTTTTTTAACATGTATATTGAATAGAGAAATAGATTTCTTCGTTCACAGACCTTATTTAAAAAGCAGGTAAGTATAATATATACTTTTATATCTTTAAGTAGCTCCCTGTCTAAGTAGTCCTCATTTATCCATGTGATAGATTTTGAGGTTCAAAATAGAACATTTACAAGTACGAAACTTATCTTTGAGAACCAAGTTTGCCCTATCTATCAGTCAATCAATCAGTCAGTCAATCTATCTATCAAGTAGGCTCCATGCCCAAAATGGAGCCCAGTGCTTTTTTTATAAATAGAAATGAATTTATTTCACATTTTTAAAGGTATATACATTTTTTTTCTTCTTCATTGTTATTGCTTCTCCTGTTTTCTGCCTCTTAGATACCTGCTTTTTTCATTTCAGGACTCATATGAACGTGCGAAACATATCTTGAAGACTCATGCAAAGGAGCATAAGAATCTAGCAGAAGCTTTGCTAACCTATGAGACTTTGGATGCCAAAGAGATTCAAATTGTTCTTGAGGGAAAGAAATTGGAAGTGAGATGATAACTCTTAAAGTGGGTGCATTGCTGGTTTCACTGCAAGTATATATAAGTAGCTTCAGTAGTCTCCTTTTGCAATGCTTTTCTCCCATTCTTGCCTTGGTATCACTCAAGGGTGTGAAACACTTTGTCTCTCTTTTGTCACATTTAATCTAATTTTGGTTATTCTTATGATGACACCTACTGCAAATTATCAACCCATAACAAATATGTTAAAGAAAATAAAGAACTATTAGGATTCGAAACAGCTTGTTTGAGAAATGTCAGTCAGTTATTTAGTTGAAAATAAGTAATGATTTAATGGTTGGTTCCTCTACTAGATGTGAATAAAAATTGTGCCTTTAGCTCTTGGGAAGTATTTTTACTTGGCAGAGTAAAATTGTTGAAGGATTGTCTTTGTTTTTCGATAGCACCATTTACCTCTGATAAAGAAATGCTGCCATTTGGCTGTCGGTGAACCATATTTCTATATAGGTCAGTGGGAAACTTCATTAAGATGCACTTAATTGTGCTCCAGATTGTCCATACACAAAATAGTTCTGTTTTTGTTTTTGTCTAAGAGTAGAGACTTGTAAATGTACAGATATAATCAGAATTTAAATGATTATAACCTTTTAGAAATGAAGCCAGCTTACATTTTCATGGTCTTTTTTTTTTTAAACGTTATCATTCTTACTAATGAAATTTATTTCAGAGCAGCAAGTATTTTGTTAAATAAAAATTGAGTCACTTCAAAATCTGAATAACTATATAATTATGCTTGGTATTAAAAGAAAAATTAATCCAAAATCTCAGTCCCTTCAAAGTGAACTTTGAATTACTCCATGTTAGAAATGGAAAGTCGTGTTTGCTTTTCATTCAGATTTTGTGAATATAAACATGTTGTTATAGGATTTACAGATGACTTTATTTAACTCAATAGAAAAATTATTTTAGAGCTCATTGTATTGGTTTTACAACCAAATTATATCCTTGAAGTGATTTTATTAAAATTACCTACAGTTTTCTAATAACTTTTAAGCTGTATATGGTCTTC
>NW_024423697.1:0-2275 GCF_017311325.1 Ursus maritimus
GGGTTCGTTTTCGGTAAGGGTTAGGGTTAGGGTTAGGGTTATAATTTGGGTTCGGGTTAGGGTTCGTGTTAGGGTTAGGTTTAGGATTAGGGTTAGTTTTCGTATTAGGGTTAGGGTTCGGGTTAGGGTTAGGGTTAGGTTTCGGGTGAGGGTTAGGATTAGGGTTAGGGTTTGTGTTAGGGCTAGGGTTCTGGTTAGGGTTATGGTTCGGTTTAGGGTTAGGGTTCGGGTTAAGGTTGTGGTTCGGGTAGGCTTAGGGTTAGGGTTCGGGTTCAGGTTCGTCTTAGGCTAGGGTTAGGGTTAGGGTTAACGTTATGGTTCGGGTTACGGTTCGGGAGAGGGTTAGAGTTCGGGTAGGGTTAGGATTCCGGTTAGGGTTCCGTTTAGGGTTCGGGTTAGGGTTAGGTTTGGTTTAGGGCTAGGTTTCGGTTTAGGATTAGGGTTCGGGTTAGGGTTATGGTTAGGGATCAGGTTAGGGTTAGGTTTAGGGTTAGGGGTTAGGGTTAGGTGTAGGGTTCGGGTTAGGGTCAGGGTAATGGTCAGGATCATGGTCAGGGTCTGGGTCAGGGTATAGGGTTTGGGTTCCAGTTAGGGTACGGGTTGTGTAAGAGACCACAGTGCCCACGCACAGTCTGAGCCCTTCCCTCATCCCGGCGGTTGTGCTAGAAGGATTTCGATCCAAACAAAGCCAGCCCAGAGACACCCTGGGGCAAAAACGGCTTCCGATGTGCAATATGTTCTTGCTGTGAAAAACCTATCCCAAGTCTGGGTAGCCAGGTAAACAAAATGCCACACACCCAGGTGTAAGAGACAACACTGCCCAGGCATGGTCTAAGCTCCTCACCTCGTCCCTCCGCTTTTGGGAGCCTGAGGGACACGTGAGGCCCACGGCCCTGAGACCCTTTTGGCAAAAAGCCGCCTTCCAACGGAAACAGTTTTCCTGACGTGCGGACCCTATCACAAGTGGTTGTGGCAAGGTAAAGCAAATGCCATCCACTTCTCTGGAAGAAACCACAGTGCCCAGCCATGTTCTAAGCCCTCCCATCCTCCCTGGGCTTCTGGCAGCAGGAGTGAAAAGAGAGGAGCACAGCACTGGGACCCGTTTGACAAAAACCGGCTTCCCACGGGAAAGTCTTTCTCCACGTGCAGACATGCTCCCAGGTGCCTGTGGCAAGGTGAAGGAAATGCCATACACTGACCTGTAAGAGACCACAGGGCCCAGGCACAGTCTGAGCCCTTCCCTCATCCCGGCGGTTTTGCTAGCAGGAGTTCCACCCCAACCAACACAGCCCGGAGACCCCTGGGGCAAAAACGGCTTCCGAGGAGCAATATGCTCTTGCTGTGGAAAACCTATCCAAAGTAGGGGTAGCCAGGTAAACAAAATGCTACACACAAAGGTGTAAGAAACAACATTGCCCAAGCATGGTCTAAACCCCTCACCTCGTCCCTGTGCTTTTGGGAGCCGGAGGGACACCTGAGTCCCTCGGCCCTGAGACCCGTTTGTCCAAAAGCCGGCATCCCATGGAAACAGTTTTCCTGAGGTGCAACCCTCTCCCAAGTGGTTGTGGCAAGGTAAAACAGATGCCATCCACTTCTCTGGAAGAAACCACAGTGCCCAGCCATTCTAACCCCTCCCATACTCACTGGGCTTCTGGCAGCAGGAGTGAAAGGAGAGGAGCACAGCATTGGTACCCGTTTGACAAAAACCAGCTTCCCACAGGAATGACTTTCTCCACCTGCAGACATGCTCCCAAGTGCCTGTGGCAAGGTGTTGGAATTGCCATACACTGACCTGAAAGAGACCACAGGGCCCAGGCACAGTCTGAGACCTTCCCGCATCCCGGCGGTTTTGATAGCAGGAGTTCAACCCCAACGAACACAGCCTGGGGACCCCTGGGGCAAAAATGACTTCCGACGAGCAATATGCTCTTGCTGTGAAAAAGCTATCCAAAGTAGGGTCAGCCAGGTAAACAAAATTCCACACACCCAGGTGTAAGAAACAACATTGCCCAAGCATGGTCTAAGCCCCTCAACTCGTCTCTGTGCTTTGGGGAGCCGGAGGGACACCCGAGGACCACAGGCCTGAGACCCATTTGGCCAAAAGCCGGCTTCCCACAGAAACAGTTTTCCTGAGATGAGGACCCTCTCACAAGTGGTTGTGGCAAGGTTAAGCAAATGCCATCCACGTCTCTGGAAGAAATCACAGTGCCCAGCTATGTTCTAAACCCTCCCATATTCACTGGGCTTCTGGCAGCAGGAGTGAAAAGAGAGGAGC
>NW_024423698.1:0-19663 GCF_017311325.1 Ursus maritimus
AAATCATATATTTAATCCCTTCTCTATCTTTCCTGGACTCTGAGATCATCACTGTAAACAATACATAATAAAATAAATACATAGGCATTTTTACAGAAACTTCGCTCTTTCTTATCTTTCTTTACACCGATCACACCCACTCTATAAAATTCCAACCCTAGATCACTTCAGTGTCTCCCATTGTTCACTTTTGCAAACATGTTACTAAGCATCATTTGGAAAAACAAAACAAAATAAAACAAAACAAAACAAAAAACAGAAAACTCTACAGATCACTGCCACTACAAATTCATGATATCCAACCTAAGCCATGAGAACAGGCCTCCTATATTTCCCTAAAAGAGGCCTTCCCCAATTCCCCACAGAGTCTTCACCAAATTTCTATAGTTCCCTTTTCATCTCATCCCCTCTCCCAGCAGATTTCCTTCTTCACTAGAGTCGCACTCCACTCACAGGGAATTGCCCAAACTTCCTACACTCATCATAGATGTGTGTAAGATGAGAGCCTTGACCTGCTCCAACCTAAGACAAGAGGCCTCTGCTGTGCCCCTTTTGCTTATTTTCAGGAACAGTCCTCTATTATCCTTCCTTTCTCCTCCTTCTGACTTTTTCCCAGCATGATGTTAACCTAACTCACCTTATGTTAAAAAAAAAAAAAATCTACCTCAGTCATAGATCCTTTTGCTCCTTTCCCAAACTCATGGGATTCTCCACACTCATTGTGTGCACTTAATGTCCTCCCAATCATCCTCAACACAGGCCATCCACCCCATCACTATGCTTAGGTGGCTTATCAGCAGGGTTCTGCTGGCTTCTTCACTTCCAGGTTTGACAGACATCTCTGGGCTCTATGCTAGCAAGTCTTTAGCATTAGTCAGCACCACTATCCATGCCGCCCTTGATACTATACCAGCTTGTTTCTCCACACACACATTCTGCCCCCTTCACAGCCTCTGTATAGAACCTTGTTTCTCAATGTGAGTATCCCTGTGGGGACTTAGGATTTTGTCTTTCTTCTTCTCACCTTGTCTCTGGGTGAGTACATTCTAAGAAGCAGACCATGGAATGGGAGAAGATATTTGCAAATGACACTACAGATAAAAGACTGGTATCCAAGATCTACAAAGAACTTCTCAAACTCAATACACAAGAAACAAATAAACAAATTTTAAAAAAATGGGCAGAAGATCTAAACAGACACTTTTCCAATGAAGACATACAAATGGCTAACAGACACATGAAAAAATGTTCAAAATCATTAACCGTCAGGGAAATTCAAATCAAAACCACATTGAGATACCACCTTACGCCAGTTAGAATGCCAAAATCGCACAAGGCAAGAAACAGCAAATGTTGGAGAGGATGTGGAGAAAGGGGATCCCTCCTACATTGTGAAGACATGGTCCATATGCACCCCAATGTTCATATCAACATTGTTATGTTGTAGTAATAAAGCATAGCAACATTGTCCACAGTAGCTAAATTGTGGAAGGAGCCAAGATGCCCTTCAGCAGATGACTGGATTAAGAAGATGTGGTCCATATATACAATGGAATATTACTCAGCCATCAAAAAGAACAATTTCTCAACATTTGCTGCAACATGGACAGGACTGGAGGAGATAATGCTAAGTGAAATAAGTCAAGCAGAGAAAGACAATTATCATATGGTTTCACTCATTTATGGAACATAAGAAGTAGGAAGATCAGTAGAAGAAAGGGAAGAAGAAGGGGGGGTTAAGAGAAGGGGAAATGACCCATGAGAGACTATGGACTCTGGGAAACAAACTGAAGGCTTCAGAGGGGAGGGAGGTGGGGAATGGGATAGGCTGGTGATAGGTATTAAGGAGGGCACGTATTGCATGGTGCACAGGGAATTGTGCGCAAGTAATGAATCATGGAACTTTACATCAAAAACTAGGTATGGTGACTAACATAATATAATAATAATATTATTATTAAAAATATTATTAAATATAATAAAAATATTATTTTAAAAATGAAGAGTAATGATGGCTTTAATTTACAGTGATAACTCAAACATCTAGAGTTCCAGTACAGATTTTTCTTACATGGTTCCATCCTATATATCCAACATTTCCCTGGATTCTCAACCTGGATGTCCACAGGTAACCTTAAACATGGGTTGTAAACATGGGTAGTACTGGAGTATTATGTAGTCAATGTTAAATAAAAACCAAAACTGGAATGTGCAGATTATAGGATTTGGTTAACTTGTGAACTCATTTTTACTTCTCTCTGTTCATTTTTTTTAAAAAAAACAAGTTTCCTGGAATAGATTTGTATATTCTGTTAATGACTTAGAGTGATCATTTTCCTAGCAGTGTTGCCTCACAGGGGACTCACTTAGGAACCATGACCTGCTGGTGTATATATATTTACAAAACAAAACAAAGAAACTACCCACTGGGATACAAGGTAGAAATCTCAAACTAAAGATTTTGGCTTGTTCAGGTACAATACCTTGATTCCCAAAGTTAGTTACGGTGGGTCTTATTGTTTTTGGGACAGGGTATATTCAGATTGTCATAGTCTTCATTTGATGTGACAAAATACTATTAATCTAAATATTTGTAAATAAAGTACCTATATCTAGATTAAAAAATAATAATAATCAGCAGTTCCAAAATGGCATTGATCATCTCTTCTCACTTCCTGCAAAACAAAGCAGATCAGAATACAATGCACTCTTCCTCCAGATTTCTCTCATTCCAGGGAAGACACTACCATCTAGCAGCTTCCCACTGTCTCTGCCTGTGTCCATCCCCACATCTTAAAAAAAAAAAAAATCATGCTAAGTGAAATAAGTCTAGCAGAGAAAGACAATTATCACATGGTTTCACTCATTTATGGAACATAAGAATTAAGAAGATCGGTAGGAGAAGAAAGGGAAGAAGAAAGGGGGGGTAAACAGAAGGGGAATGAACCATGAGAGACTATGAACCCTGGGAAACAAACTGAGGGCTTCAGAGGGGAGAAGGGGTGGGGGATTAGGATAGGCTGGTGATGGGTTTAAGGAGGGTATATATTGCATGGAGCACTGCGTGTTATACACAACTAATGAATCATGGAACTTTACGTCAAAACCTAAGGATATAGTATGGTGACTAACATAACATAATAAAAAAATATTATTAAAAAAATCAACTACTGTTGCTGTACTTCTTAATGTTCTATAGGGGTTTGTTTTATTTTTTTTTAAGATTTTATTTATTTATTAGACAGAGATAGAGACAGCCAGCGAGAGAGGGAACACAAGCAGGGGGAGTGGGAGAGGAAGAAGCAGGCTCCTAGTGGAGGAGCCTGATGTGGGACTCGATCCCAGAATGCCGGGATCACGCCCCGAGCTGAAGGCAGACGCTTAATGACTGTGCCACCCAGGTGCCCCCTATAGGGGTTTAGGCAGTTTTCTTCACACTCATGCCCTTTGCGATGAGGCAAAGAGAGCAGATGCAGCGTGAATATGGGCATCTTCAAATATGGTGTTATTTTGCCTTGGAAAAGCAGTAGGATTTATACTACTTAGAATTACAAGGTGCATTACTCTAAATATGCTATGTTATGCTACATTAATAAATAAATGCCACAATTCCACTGTTTTAACAAAGGGAAGATTTTGTCTCACTCAAGGAAAGTCCAAGGGAGTTGGGTGGTATTCTTGTTTTTTGTAGCTCTGCCACCCAAAAAAGGGATCCCAGGGTGGTTCATCATCACAGAAGAGGAAGAGAGGCCTAGAGTTTCAGAGGGTACAGTTAAGGCCCAGACCTGGAAGTGGCTTACATCATGTGCAACAACAAACCACTGCCCACAACGCAGTTATGCAGCCCCAGATAATTGCCATAGAGGCTGGGAAATGAACATTTGGTTGTGCCAACAGTCTCCATCAGAGTAAGAAATATGTTTTGGTTTAAGATACACACTAATTAGAAAGAAGTCTAAGTTGATCAAGTCCTAAACAAAAACAACAAAAAAAATTTAAACATTCATTAAATTTGATCATCTTTAATAAGATAAAACTGTGGTTCTCTGTTCCTTTGACAAAGGTTTAGAAAGAAATGAAGCAGAGACGGATGAGCTTTGCTTTTGCTGCCGCAGCTTCTGGAATATGATATCCGGGTGTGCTAGTCTTCTTCTGATTATCAGGAGCTGGAAAGAGAACCACACAGAAACCTGATTTGTTGGACCTTTTGACAGCTCATATGGTATTTGAAGATAATTTAACTTCTTATGAGCTCTGTGAAACTCACCACTAAAACCTGGTGCCAAGTACAGTTGTGTTTAAGACCATCCACTGGCGATTACAACCATGCTGAGGGACAAATCGAAGGCCTCTGAAAAGTCTTACAATGGAAGCAGGATTGACAGGAAAAGAGCTGGGTGGGCAATTTGGTGCCACTGTTACCTGCTTTGTCCAGGAAGACTGATAAACCAGCCACTCTTCTTTCTGCAAGAGCCTAGGATTAAGCAATCTGTTAAATCAAAAAAGGTTATCCCTTTCCATCAGAAAGAAGTTTCAAGGATGTTCCCATCTTAATGTTAATACCTTGCTAGAGGGAAAAACAACCTTTACTTGACAATGGCAAGGCCTCTGGTATCCTGTGAATCTTCTTTAACATATGAAAGTATTTTCTCAACCTCCCTTTTTCCTTACCTCCCCCAACCCCATGGTAAATAATCAGCCACCCCTCACAACCCAGTTGCAGCAGCTCTTTCTGCCCAGGGGTCCTGTCCCCTGTCCCCATGCTTTAATAAACCACCAATTTTGCACCAAAAAAAAAAAAAAAAGAAAGAAAAAGAAGTTTTGATATGCATGTTTCAGTTGCCATCTGCCATACTGTCTCCATAATCCACCCATAATTACAGTTTCCTCTTCCTCCACTGATGTTCAGACCACCATCCTCTGAATTACTGAAGTGGACTCTTAAGTGGATTCTCAGCTCCCTTGGTCCACCGGATCTGTTCTAGGCAGTAGAGTTAATTCCAGCCTCACCTTCAATTCATTCCCCATACTGAAACCAAAAGCATTGTTCGTCTAAATCAAAAATCTAAATGCCATGGCCATCTTTAAAATGCTTCCAACTGCTCATACAATGTAACCTCAGTTACATGGCTGGCATGACCAGGCTCTTCTCACCTCTCCACTTTCATCTCTCCTTCCACTATCCATGCTTTATACAGATTAACATTCTTTTACTTCCTTGGAAGTCCCCAAATTTTTCTAATGCCTGATGCTTCACATATGCTTTTTCCTCTCTCTGAAATGTTCTTCCGTCCAATACCACCTAACTCTTGCCAAGCATTCAAGTCCCACCTTCAGCCTTTCCTGATCCAAGCCACTGTGCCTCTGTCCACCAAGTTAGAGAGATTAAGGTTACCCCTCAGCAATTTCCACCAGCCCTCTGGAAACAATTATTACTCCATGTTTACTGCCTCCTTGGTCAAAGCTTCTATTTTATTCATCCTTCTATAATCAGAGCACAGGACAGCACAGGAGGTACCAAATTAACAATTATCAAATGAAGACTTTCCACTCTCCCTTTTTTCCATATGGCTAATTCCTACTTGTCCTTCTGACCTCAAGTATCATCCCCCTTCTTGAAGTCTACTGTGACTGTAGTTTGGAATCAGCACACAGTGATTCCCTCCATCATAGAATTCATCTCACTGTAGTATAATTGTCTGCCTCCACCATTTGAAGAAAGGACAAGAATGGTGCTTACTCAACACACAACCTCTAGCTACCATTACAATCCCCAGTACAAAATTAGTACCAATAAGTAACTATCAGATACAAGAATAAATCCTGCATGGCTCACTGCCTAAGCTGAAATTTTGACACGGTCTGACAGGCAGATAAATCATGGTTGAGATAACCTTATGTAAATGATCTTAATTAATAAAAGGTAACTATGTTTTATGACCTATCTGAGAGGTATCTGCCATCCACCTGTGATTGGAGGTACACTGAAAAGCTCTTCTAGGCAGAGACTTACCACTCTGAACTAACTAAGCATTATCAAGAGGCCCTTCACAATGACCATAAGGATATTTTACTTCCTGATACCCAGAGACCAAGTCAGGTTCATGAGTCTTATTATAGTAATATCAGTACAAAATGAACAAGATCAGTCCTAGTAAAGCAAATAAGGTCCCTCAAAGAATACAGATTTTGTCAGTATGTGGTCATGATGTGTTCATATATTTTCCATAAACATTCACTCAATACATGATGAGTGTCAAGGGATGGGCTAAATGCTGCACGTACATGAACCCTGCATTCCTTATAATTACCTTGAAAGGCAGATGTTATCTGATGAGGGAAGGGAAGGCAAGCTGAGGACAAAGCAGAAGCTGAAACCCTGCAAACCCCCCCCCCCATGGAATGTATGCAACATTCCTCAGGCACTCCTGGTTGCGCTAAAGGACAAAGAAACAGTCCTTACTACCTACAGCCCATTGACAAGTCCTTGAAACAGGCATGGTGACATTCCTCTAGGAACTCAGCTGCCTCGATGTTAATACTTTGCTAAGGGCAAAAGGCAGTCCTGGCCTGATCCCCTCCCCTCCACCAAGACCCTGTAAGTCTACTTTAACTATAAAAATTCCTTTGGAAACTTCCTTTATCTCTAACCGCCCCCCACAAGATACGTATTGTCAATCATCCCCCAAGCCTATGGCCCACTGATATACATCTGAAGGGTCTCATGACTAAGGTTTTATTAGACGGTAATAAATGGCCTTTTCCCAACAACAGCTAGCCCCCTCAAGGTCCTGGAAACCTTGCTTCCAAAATTTCTTAGAGACTTAAGCTATCCTTAACCCCTTCTCCACTTGAGTGTATATAATAGGCCATTCCTCACAACCCCAGGGCAGCAGCTCTTTCTGCCCACGGGTCCTGTCCCCATGCTTTAATAAACCACCATTTTGCACCAAAGATGTCTCAAGAATTCTTTCTCGGTCGGCGGCTCCGGACCCCACCCCACTGAACCTCACGTATATTCACCTGTACCTCATCATTATCTTTGTTTTCAAAGATGAAGAAACTAAAGAGTTAAATAAATGGCAGGGGGTATCAAGCACCATGTTTATATAATCGAAAGTTTGTGTTCTGTTCACTAAAATCCTCTCAAGGACTAGTCATTTGTTAACCATCACAAAGAAGACTGCGCACATGCGTTGGCCAGGCTCACTGCTCTTCACTTTTCCTTCACTCACTCTTCATGTAGCACTAGGAGTCCCCTGGAGGAGTCTCACATGTGCTTGCATGTCATTCACCCCAAAGCACCACAGTCTTCTATCCAGAGTTGCCTTCAGTGTACTGAGGTGAACATTTCTCCCTCTATCAGCAGGGTCTGAGTCTCACTGTTTAGGGCCTGATGTCCTTATGAATTTTAATCCAGATGCCACACTACATGAGACCCAAATATAGGTCCACAGAGAGCATCGGCAGGTGATATCTAACGTACTGCATTCCTGTCCCATGAACTGTCCCCCAGTGCCCTGACCCTTTCTTCCTTCCCCCAGCAACCTCAGTCACTGTGACAATAGATTCCTCTTGGCTCATCCATGTCATCCTTTTAGGATCTAGCTTGGAATACTGTTATATAGATACCTTCTTAACACAGTTGTGGACCCCATCTAGATTCTGTATATACTCCCAAGAACACACAGAAACAGAAACATCTGTTGGAACCACATACTATAAAGAACAATAAATTAAACAGTCCTGCTTGGTCTGCATGTGCTTTAATTCAGGTCCTATACCCTTCATCTCTTCCCTGAGGGGAGGTTATACTGTGGAAAACCCAAGCTCCAGAACCCTGTTATGGCAGTGCAGTGGTGGTGACATTCTTCCCTCTCATCCAGGAGCTCATGGGCATTCCTGTGTTATTCCCTCTGTGTCTACAGTGTGTTCTGCCATAGCACTACTCTAGGAAGTATTTATGGGGTGGCCACCAACCACAGCCAATGACAGTGACTTTGTAGGATTTATGAGTATCTCATATGTCCCCTGTGCAGTGGGCTTACCTGGGAGTCTTGCTTGTGACATTCCTGGTTATATGAGAAGGCAGGCAGGAAGCTCTCAGTCCTTCTTCTGAAGCCCACTTGAAGGACTGCAGCTGCTGTGCCAGCTGCCTTGGAGGAGGAGTGCATGAGAACTACCTCTGGGAATCAGTGGGGCAAAAGGGAGAGAATGTCCCAGGAAAGAAGAGAGGACCCACCAGCAGGAGAGTAACCTTGAGACCCAAGTGAAGAGAGGTCTGTGGGCAAAGACATCCTAGTTATAGGGTTGAGGAAAAAGTACCAGGAAAGGGCAGCATGGCCTGGGTTCAGGGGAAATTATGTCATAGCTGGAGACACCTCTGCAGGGAGAAGGGTAGGCATCATAGCAGTTTTCTGCTTCTGCGTCTTGGTCTGGTTTTGTCCCCACCAGCATGGAGACTGATGTGGGACAGTGCCTTGATAAGCATGCTTCTGAAACTCTGGGCCTCTTTGCTTGTTAGGTGTTGCTGTCATGGGGATTGCTACTAGTGACAGCCAGTGACACAAAGGTGTGAGCCTTGTGGCATTTGGGGACACACACACACACATGCTGCAGTATTTCACAGCATCAATGAATCCCTGAAATAAGTCATCTAAGTTATGCAGCTTGATTTGGGTTGGAGATCTTTAATGACTTTACAATTGCCATCCAAAAAACCCCATAAAGTGGCCCTGAAGAATTTAGTGTTTGGATAGTTAATGGGAGCTGCTGGAAAACTGTTTTATCACACACTACTCAGACTGGTAGGGGGCTTGCTGTTTTATTTGGAGGACAATATACTTGGTAATCTTTCTATACACAAAATGGTTTTATAGAGAAGTAAAGTTGTGTTTTACCCAGGATGTCCTGGGTGGGGATCATTATTTAAATATTATAGTTTCAGAATTCAACCTGATAGAAACACCATCGATTATTAAGACATCCTTCCACTCCTCCTAGCCATCAGGGTGTCTGAAAAGGTTGACCCTTCACTTTTGCCCCGGAAGTGCAGGATCCTTCACATAGCAGGCACTGATGGGTCAAGAGAGGCCCTGTCTTGTGAGGCATTCTTCCTAGGATGTGGCAGGGAGCAGGACCAGCCTGGAAAGAAAGGAAAATGAGACGGAATTGGGGGCTGGGAAAGAAGAGTTTTGTGGTTTCTCTGTTACTTTCTTTCTGTATTTCTTTACAAAAGAAAATATATAATCCATAGGCTAATACTAAGATGGAGGTATACGGAGAAGGCGGAAACAGGTTCATGGGCCTGGGTTTTTGGGGGAAAAAGTTTGAAGTCCAACCCACGATTTAAAGAGGCCATCCAAATGTGCATTTTCTAAAGTGTGTTTGGTGACCTATCTGCATTTATACTTATGTATCTAGGTTGTTATGTGTAGGTCGTTATCCACCCACCCTCAGGAAACTGGCAGGGACAGTGGCAGCCAAGGGAAAAAGTTGTGGAAATCTGGAGCATTCTAGCCATTTCTCTTCACTGGGTCATTTAGTGTTCTTGGCAAGTAAAATGGTTTATATCGAGAAAGAGACTCTGAGAACACCAGGGTTTATAAAAAGATAGAGCATATTGGGTTTTGGTCATCATGTACCTGTGACACTCACTTTGGTCTTTATGTGAAAGACTTTGTAGACAAATAAGTGCCTGAGGAACACGGATGGAGTGAAGCAGCAGTGTGGTCCCCACGGCGTGCAGGGAACGGCTGTGATGCCCTATGGCCTGACACAGAAGTAAGGAAGGACAACAATGGTGTGGGCAGGAGCAACCTCGAGGGGAAGAATGGCTGGAAGCTGAGCAACTCCAGTGGGGGCTCTGCTGAGTGCTGGAGGGCCAGTGTGGGTGCATAGGAGAAGCAGAAAACTTCAGCCTAAGTGTTAAGAGCCCACTGCCAGCAATGAAGCAGATGGCTTTTAGGAGGAATAATTATCATGATACCTGCTGGGAGGAAATCCAGGCCTCACCAGATTGCAGCATAGAGATTCCTGCATCCAGCAGGCTTCTCCTCCCCAACCAGCTTCTCTTAAATGTTCTCATAGGATACTTGTTGTTCATTATTCTGTCTTCACTCAACAGTGCCACCTGCCTACACCATGCCAGGCATGTTCTATACCTAGGAACGTGACAGTGACTAAGTGAGACCCAGAACCTGCCCTCACAGACTCCCCAGACTAGGACAAGTCACATTAACAAGGGATGAGGAAATGAGTACACAAACATGAAATGTTAGGTCAGGATCACTCTGGAACAATGTGACAAGGTGTTACCTATGAACCTATGTGAAGGTTCTGGGTATCACAGTAGACTTCTCAACTTTGAAGATTAAACAGCTGTTAATGAAAGCAATTTATTTAACATTCTACTAAGAGAAAGGGGGGGGGGGAAGCGCCTGGGTGGCACAGCGGTTAAGCGTCTGCCTTCGGCTCAGGGCGTGATCCCGGCGTTATGGGATCGAGCCCCACATCTGGCTCTTCTGCTATGAGCCTGCTTCTTCCTCTCCCACTCCCCCTGCTTGTGTTCCCTCTCTCGCTGGCTGTCTCTATCTCTGTCAAAGAAATAAATAAAATATTTTAAAAAAAAGAGAGAGAAAAGAGAGGGTGTGGTGCTGGGTTTGACTGGATTCATGTCAGAGCTCCTTTCAGCATTATTAAGCAGGCAAAGGTGATTATTCCTACCCTGCGTGCCCAAGTGATATTGGAATTATGGACAGCTGTTCTGTAAACAAACAAATGAATAAATTTTATAGTAAAGTGTATGTATAAACACTAAATAAATAGAATTAATATGTATTGTTAATCCTAATATGTGGTATGATCCTTTAGAATCCTACCATGTCTAATTGATTTTTATTTTTTTTAAGATTTTGTTTATTTGACAGAGAGACAAAGCAAATGAAGGCGAGAACAAGCAAGGGGAGCAGGAGAAGGAGAAGCAGGCTCCCCACTGAGCAGGAAGCCTGATTCAGGCTCAATCCCAGGACCCTGGGATCATGACCTGAGCGGAAGGCAGACACTTAACCGACTGAGCCACCCAGGAGCCCCTCTAATTGATCTTTAAATCCACATTATACATGCTGCCAAAGGTCCTTTATATAGTTTTTGTGGGTAACAAATGATGAATGTATGAATAAGGTAACTCACATAACTGGGGTGTACAACTTTCAGTTCTGGATATAATTAATGCACTCCTTATAACATCTCAAAGTGAAATATGTGAGTCCTCAGTAACTTTCTCTCTGTTACACCCTTCTTGTCCCCAACTGATCTCACCCAGTAAGTCCCTGCGCTCTTCAAACTTCCAAATGTTTCAAGGGTCAGAACTCAGTCACATCACTGCAGTCAGGGAACCTCACTGCCCAGCAGTGACCAGCGCTCTGCACACATGGGGGAGAGTCCCTCACCACTCACCATGTTACAAAGCACAGGCAGTGCCAGGAAACCTCTGCTGGTCAATGGAGACCACTGCCGCTGGGACAGTGGAGTGCACTCCAGTCACTCCTGTGTTCCACCCCAGGAGCCACAACTGCCACAATGCTGGAGTCTGTGCAAGCTGGGTTTGGAGCTCCAGTTCAGGCAGTATGAGGAGGCCTTCAACACAGCCAGACCTGACCTCCACCTCTTGTGGCCACACCACATGATGGCCTCTCCAGGCCCCAAGAGCTCCAGAAAGACTAACATCCACCCATGCCTAGCTTTGATGTTCAAGTAAGATTGCTCACAGTGTCACCACTCTTTAAATCACTCAGAGGCACTGCTTCAAGGAGTAGACTGTCCCCTGGAAACAGATGATGATGAGTACCTAGACCCCAGACTCAGACTCACTGCTGGTTCTTCTTGATTCTGGACCAGCTCTGCAGTCTGCCTAACTTCTCATCTCTTTCAAACCTCAAAGATTTTATTTCAGGGGGCTCTTTTACCTCCATGCACTTGGAATTTGCCCAGGGTGACCCCAGGCCTTCAGACTCTTCCCAACACATGTCAGTTGCTTTGAATCTCAGACAAAGGCATAAGGGGTACTATCCCTCCCCTAAAGCCCTAGGGCTCTGAACATTCACCCATCCTCCCATGCAAGCTGCTAGCTTTTCATAGGAATAATTTCTTAACAGAGAATAAAGGATGAAGGCCCTTATTCAGCAGACTTTCCTACTGTTTTTATAAAATTAGAATTGTTTATTTTATTTATTAATGTATTTGGCTACCAATTTCCTCAAGAATCTTTATCATGTCTTTTTAAAAAGGAAAGGGAATAAAAACAGTTATCTATTCCAACTTCAGAGCCTAGGGAGGTACTGGAAGAACAGACATGAGGTGGTCCTACCCCCACCCCTCCTGGGGCATCTCACTGCGCCTCTGGTAGCATATTGGACACTGCCACCTGGAGCCAGTGGAGGGCCGTGCAGAGAAAGTCCACCCTGCCACTCCTCTTATTTACCTGGATGCATCAGGTGATCTTAATGCCAGTGAATGTGACCAGATTTACAGCCTTGAGCTTGGAGGTTAGGACAGCAGCATTGGGTATTTTATTGAATACCCCCTTGGCATGCATTCAGAAATACCCAACAACTCCCATTGGATGAGCATGACAGCAGTACATGTGGAAGTGCTGTGTAAACTGTAAGTACTAAATAAATGTGAACAGCAGTTATTATTACTGATAATACCCGGGAGAGGTCAGAGCTGTCTCGTCAATAGTCTGGCTCTCAGGAAAGCAGGAGGATTTAAGATACACACAGCTGCACATTTAGCTCTTTGGAGACTCGGGGCTCTGCCTCCCCAGTATGATCATCTGTGTTTCTCAGGTAGGTTATATAAACATTCCTATGTCAGTTTCCCAAGGATGTTCATGCTCAACCTTAGCACCGTACCTGTTAACATTTTCCAGGTGCTTGCTCTTGCTGGACACGCTCTCGGGGCTCTTCGTAGATGAACTCTTTCACCTCAGCAGAGCCTCTGAAGTGAAGCTATTGTTATCTTAGATGAAGAAACAGAGAGGTGAAGTGCTTCACTCAAGGTTAAGAGTGAGAATGTAAGTACAAGGCTAGGAGGAATGCCCGGCACACAGGAAGAGCTCAAACCCATTCGCCCTTTCTACTGTCACAGGAGTAGCTGGACTCATGGTCAGAAGAACTGTTACCTACCTATGCGCTCCCATCCCTATGAGGAATGTGGACTGCCCTGGCCAGGAGAAACCACTGCCCCCAGCCTCCTGCCTTTTGACTTGTGCTATTTTCTACACACAAACACACAGATACACATACACACATATCCCACAAATATGCTACATACACATACCCCACACATGCTATGCACACCACTCACACACCATGTGTTATATCCATGCACACACTATATACCACACATACACATGCTATGCACATATAACATGCACACACATGCTATACATACACACACGACACACACTATACATACGTACCACACACATAGCACACAAACAAGTTACACACACACACACACACACACACACACATGAGTGATATTGTGATTTGTAATAAGAAATATACATTCAGTCTTCATCCTCTTTCTGGCCCAGAGCTCCTAAAACCCTTGGAATTTTCTAAGGGCTGAAAATGACTAAGGTGTCTTTTCTTATGTTAATAGTGACTTTTGGAACTGGTTGAGTGCTGGTCCCAGGAGAGCCAACCCTGTGATTAAAGAGTTGAAAACTTCAGTCCCAACCTTACCTCAGGAGCAGTGAGAGGGTCTGAGATTGAGTTCAGAGACAAATGGCCAGTGATTTAATCATTCATACTATATAATGAAGCTTCTATAAAAACCCAAAACGACTGTGTTCAGAGAGCTTCTGTTTTGGTGACCATGTGTTGGTGCTCAGTGGTACAGCACCTGGAGGGCATGGAAGTTCCATGCCCTTTTCCCCAACCTCACTCTACTCATCTTCCATCTGGCTGTTCCTGAGTTATATCCTTGCATTATAATCTGGTGATCTAGTAAGCAAAATGTTCTGAGTTCTGTAAGCCCTTCTAGAAAATCAGTTAAACCCAAGGAGACGTATAATGGGAGCCTCTGATCTGTAACATGTAGGTCAGAAGCACAGGTAACAACTGGGGCTTACGACCATCATCTGAATTGGGAGGAGGGCAGTCTTGTGGGACTGAGCCCTCAACTGTAGAATCCGATGCTATAACTAGGTGAATAGTGTCAAAATTGAGTTGAATTTTAGGAAACAAAGCTGGTGTCCCAAGAATTACTTGATTGTGTGGGGAAACTCCCCCACCCACACATTGGAATTGAGTCCAGGAACCCAAAATGACACACACACACACACACACACACACACACACACACACACACACACACACAGCATTCCTTGCTCAGGCTAATATATCCCTTCTCTGTGCTTGCCATCCCTGTGTTTCTCTGGCAGAGCTTATAAGGATGCAATCCAGATTATAAGGACATGCACACTCTTCCCTGTGCATTTCTGTAAATCCATACATACCACAAGGATCTTCTTCTTTAAAAAAAAAAAGATTTTATTTATTTATTTGACACAGAGAGAGAGAGAGAGACAGCCAGCGAGAGAGTGAACACAAGCAGGGGGAGTGGGAGAGGGAGAAACAGGCTCCCAGCGGATCAGGAAGCCAGATGTGGGGCTCAATCCCAGGACCCTGGGATCACGTCCTGGGCCAAAGGCAGACGCTTAACGACTGAACCACCCAGACGTCCCCAAAGGATCTTCTTATAGGAGCTGGTTGTATGATTTTTAACTTAAATTATATGATGCTTGGGGAGAAGAATAAGGAAGATATAGCTTGAATTTGCATATTTACTCATTGATTAACCACATGCACATGGAGTCATTGAACACTGAATGTGTTCCATGTACCCTTTCTTTTTGCAACGTGGTGGTATTCTTTGATATGACCAGATATGACCAGAAAAAAAAAATGACAGGAAATATTTACAAATTACTTGGTAAATATAACATTAAGAGAATTGCTTCTGGCAATATGAGAGGAGGTATGAAGTACATCACTATGGAAATCAAAGGAAAGATTAAATTAATTTAGGCCAACCATACAAAGTTTGAGTCCTTAGGAGGAACAATAGAAGGCTATAAGTCATTCCAATAAAATGTTTTCCCCATTCTAAAGGAAATACATCTCTTCTTCTCCTTGCCCCCTTGCTGTGTCTCCGCTATGCTCAAATCTGGTATTTCCACGGGAGCAAACACAGATGGTGGGCCAAACATTGCTAAATGGCTCCCAGGCACTCACCACAGGGCCAGGCCAGGGGCACACAGAGACAAGTATGATGGGAGGCCACAGCTCCCTTTTGGCACATACTACAACTACTAATTTACTTTTCATCTCTATAATTTAGTTATTTCAAAAAATAGTGTATGAGGATGGCTGGGTGGCTCAGTTGGTTAAGCATCAACTCTTGATCCCTGCTCAGGTCTTGATCTCGGAGTTATTAGTTCAAGTCCTGCATCGGGCTCCACACTGGGCATAGAGCCTACTTCAAAGAAATTTTTTAAAAAATAGTGTATCAACTCAATAATACAGCACATAACTTTTGAGATTAGCTTTTTTCACTTAACATTATTCCTTGAAGTTCATGCAAGTAGTTGCATATCAATAGTTTCTTGTTTTTGTGGCTGAAAAGCATCTCAGATACAGTTTGCTTAACCATGTACCCAATGAAGGACAACTGAGTCATTTCCAGTTTTGGCTTCTATGAACAAAGCTGTCAGATATTTTTGTTTATCTCCTTTGAGACTCTCTTTGACCCAAGGATTACTTAGAAAGAATTGTGCTGTTTAAATTCCATGTGTTTGAAGATGTCTCTGTTGTCTTTCTTTGATAGACTTCTAGTTTGTTTCCATTCTGTTTATAAAACATACTCTACATGATTTCCATTATTTTAAGTTAGTTAAGGTTTGTTTTATGACTCGGGATGTATTACATTATTAATAAAACTTCTACAAATATTTGTGTAAAGTTTTATACGAAAATAAGTTTTTCTTTCTCTGGGAACAATCCCATGATCTATAAGCACTTGAATAGAATGTAGATTCTGCTATAGTTATTTAGAATATTCTGTAAATACTAATTAGCCCCTTTTGTGCAATGCTGTTGTGGTTTTTTCTAGTAGTTCTATAGACGGCAGAGAGAGCAGTATTTAACCCCCAGCTACAAGTATGCATTAGCTGATCTCTTCTTTCAGCTGTCGGTTTTTGCTTCATGTATTTCAGAGCTTGTTATTTGGTACATACACATTTATTGTTCTTCTAAGCCCCTTTAGCTGTTCTGCTCTTATCCTGCTCTTTTGGACAGAAGAAGCACCCTTTTTGCCTTAGTAATCAGAGAATAAATTTCTGAGCACTCTTGTCTGCCTCTATCCTCATTAAGTGAAACACAAACTGCCCTCTAGGCCATTCTGTCTCACCACATAATGAACACATTCACCATAATGGTTTGGGAAAAAGAAAATAAAACTGAGTTTATTAAGAATACACAAACTGAGGGCTTCAGGGGTGGGGAGGTAGAGGATTGGGATAGGCTGGTGATGGGTATTAAGAAGGGCACATATTGCATGGTGCACTGGGTGTTATACACAAATAATGAATCGTGGAACATTACAACAAAAACTAAGGATATACTGTATGGTGACTAACATAACATAATTTAAAAAATTATAAAAAAATAAAAATAAATAAATGTTAAATGTAAGTTAAAAAAAATAAAAAAGAATACACAGGGCTGCCAAATCAGAGAAAGGATGAATGTCCCTTTGTTCAGGATAAAAGCCCATGCACACCTGTGTCCAGAAGTGTTTGGGAATAGATTAAGGAAGGAAATAACATATATTAACAAAAGGTAGAGAGCAGTAGTATTTTGTCACTCTGATATAGGTAAACATGAGGAGATGTGTGAGGAGGCTCTTTCAAAAACTTCTGAATTTCAGTATTAAGACCAAAAGAGTAAAAGGAATTTGGGAGGACCAAGTTAGGGAGAACATGAGAGTGAGATTTATGGGTATATTTACATTCTTTCACAGCCAAGTAGATTGACTAATAGTACTGTTAAAACTTGCAATGACCAAGTACCTGTTGTGTTCTAGGACCTGTGCTTTATGCTTTAAACTTCAGTATATGACAGAAAAACGGATTTTGTAGATCATGGAAATATCTCATTTTTCACCTAAATTTTCACCAACACTTAATGAGAATGACACTGAAGTGGTCTTTAAATTTTCTGAGCATCTATATCTCATGTGCCTCAATAATAATACCTACTAATAGGATTATTGTGGAGAGAATGTGATTCAACACTTATGTATATTATGAAGTAATCACCAAAATAAACCTAGCTACCATCCATCACCATACAGAGTCATTGCAATATTATTAACTATATTCCCTGTGTTGTACATTGCATCCCCTGTCTTATTTATTTTATAACTAGAAGTTTGTACCATTTATTCCCCTTCCCTATTTCACCTATGGCCCCACCACCTTCACCTCTGGTAGCCACCAGATTATTCTCTGTATCTTTGAGTCTTTTTTTGTTTTGTTTTGTCTGCTTACTTTGTTGTTTTTAGATTACACATATCAGTGAAATCACATGGTATTTGTCTTTCTTTGACTTATTTCATTTGGCATACTACCCTCTAGGTCCAACCATCTCATCACAAATGGCAAGAACTCATCCTTTTAATAGCCAAATAATATTCCAGTGTATGTATACTGCATTTTCTTTATCCATTTATCTATGAATTGACACTTAAGCTGCTTTCATATCTTGACTGTTGTAAATGCTGGTGCAATGAATGTAGGTATGTATTTATCACTTTGAATTAGTGTTTTTATTTTATTTGGTTGAATACCCAGAGGTGAAATTGCTGAATCATACAGTAGTTCCATTTTTTAATTTTCTGGGGAAACTCCACTGATGAGTAATGATATTGTACATCTTCTCACGTGTATGTTGGCCCTCTTTGAAGAAATACCTATTCAGGTCCTCTGCCCATTTTTAATTAGATTTTTTTTATATTCAGTTGTGTGAGTTCTTTATATATTTTGAATAATAACCACTTATTGGATATATCTTTTGCAAATCTCCTGTCTCATTCAGTAGGGGTCCTTTTCATTTTGTTGATGGTTTCCTTTGCTGTGCAAAAGTTTTTAGTTTGATGTAGTCCCATTTGTTTTGTTTTGTTTTAGTGTGCGTTTGTTGCCCTTACCTGAGACGACAGATCCATAATAATACTGCTAAAACATGTCCAAGAGTCTACTGCCTCTGTTTTCTTCCAGGGATTTTATGGATTCTAGTTTTACATGAAATTCCTTACTTCACATTGAGTTTATTTTTGTATATGGCACAATAAAGTGGTGCAATTTCACTCTTTTGCATGTAGTTCTCCAATGCATCCAGTTTCTTAAGGATAATAGTTTAAAATAAAACCATTTGTCTTTATACACGTAAAATGTACTTTCTAATATCATTGAAATTTCTATTTTATTTTGTTTTTATTTTCCAGGGTGAGGGAAGGAAAGCCATCTCTGGTTTACCATGGTTGAATATAGATAGTATGTTTAAATTTGTAAATTAAAATTAATGCAAATGCAAGCTCTGAGTTGTGTTAATGCAGTGAAGCTGGATGTGCTGGTGTAAGGTAGGCAATCTTTTTGGTGGAAGGAACAGCAGGAAATCTGGATTACCTATCTCCAACACTTCCATTTACAAAACCAGTGCTCAGTAATAAGTGATTGGTGTTGATGTAATTATGATATTCTTAGAGTAGCATGGATGTTGCATTATAGGTGGGAAAGCAGAAAATGGCCAGTAGAATGATGAACTTGACTACAAGTGAGGCTTCCATCTATAGTATTAAAAAGGGATGAGCTTGGGGACACTAGAACTGTTAATCCAAAAAGGGGGGAATAATGTAGATAAATCAAAATTAAAACTAGGAAATGGTGACTGCCATCCTTTGATGGCTCACATGTGAAAGAGAGACTTTTGAGTTACATTTTTCTTGGTATGAATGCTATCTATGGAGGTGAATTGTTGACAGCCTCTGTTCTCCAGAAGGTAACGATCTTGGAGAACAGCATTCTCAGATCACATTCCAGAGGGTACTTGGTGCAGTGGAAAGAGCATGGTATGTACAGTCAGTATCTTACTTTACATTAGCAACCCACTTCACCACTCTGAGGGTATCTTCTCATCTGAAAATTGAAAGCAATTCTACTTTCTCCAGAGAGAAGCATACAGCAAGGCTTAAAAATGGGTGCCATTACCTTTTTTCATAGAGCTGAGTGAGTGCCATGTGCACTCATCCTACCTTATTAGCCTGCATGCCCCTTCATGACCCTGTGCAGGAGTAGTTCTAGATATGCTCACCCACCCTGTTAGCCCCACCATGATGGAAGCTCTGGACCAGCAGAGGCTTTGGCTACTCACCCATACCTGTCATGCCTTCCTGGTCCACACTCCAGAGCCAGCACTTGCAGAGACACTAGAGACAGACCCCCACCACCTCTCAACTGGATGCTGCCAGTTATTTTTATGAACACTTCAGAAGCTAAACTCTGGCAGAAAGAAAAAAAAAATAATATATATATATA
>NW_024423698.1:20405-28382 GCF_017311325.1 Ursus maritimus
TTACCCCGGAAATAAATAAATCAACCTTTCTTCCTTGGGAATAGCATGAAAAATGCCTTTGCTTTAGTGGAAACCTTGTAATAGCAGTCTTGGCTTTGCACCATCAACAGATGTTGTATAAGCTAAGGTTTCAGACAGAGATTAATTGATTATTTTTTTTCTTACTTCAAAGCCTCAGAAAAGATAGTGTCCCTGAGAATTCACTAGAAAAACAGGATTTGTCATTGTTTCTATAGTTTTATTATTTAATGACAGTTTAAAGCCACAGATAATTGTTTTTTATGTTTCATTAACTGCTTTTGATTATCATGCTAATTATATTGTAAACAGACTCCAAGATTCTCAGAAAGTAGTGACTTTAATGTTGTTTCAGGGTAAAGGAACTGTTCAGAGATCATCAGAGCAGGATTCACTCCATTCTTCTGTGCATGAAAAAGTAAATGAGCCTTTCAGAGAAGCCCTTGCAAACTAATTTCAGTTTCACATATATTATGGTGCATCTTTATGACACGAGGAGCCAAGGATGTTCTATCTACAGAGGTCCAAAGCAGACAGCAGAGTGCTTACATGTGGACTCACATGTGTGAGTGGGTGTGATGGGGGCAGGTGCCAGGTCTTGGAAGACTTCTCTGAAGGTTATGTGAGTCCATTTAATCCCACCTTGGAAGGCTTATAGCAGAGCCTGTGCTGCTGTCATACCTACAATGACTCCCCTGAGCTCCTACAGCACTTCTAAGGTCCCACAAATGAGATAAAGCAGGTTTCTAATTGGAAAAAAAAAGTCATGCTTCATTATGGTGATATCACAGGGGCCAACAAGCCAGAAGATTAAAGAACAACCCCTGACCTCTTATTCTCACTCTCAGGTTTTGGAGCAGAATTTATATTTCATTGTATAGAGCAGGGGCTCTATGAGTTCATGTAACTGGTTTCTTCCAATATTTGCTTCTCATTGCTTCTTTCCTGACTCACTTCAACAGGGAAAAAGCATGGAATTAGGCTGTGCTCAAAGGTGTGCAGTGGCCCCCACATTCTTGTCAACTAGTCCTCCATGAAAACCAAGATCATGTGTATGGAAAAGAGCATCTTTGTCTATGGCCAGATGCTTATAGTGTAATAGGGTTCAGCTTTTTCCTTTCTACATGATGACCAGATGTCACTCAGACTTGTACCACAGCCCCTATATTTTTCTTTTGATCCTTGGTGGAGTCAAGAGGGTCTGGGCCTTGGAATCTGTGGCAGGGACAGGAACGATTCCAAGGATCATTGCCCCCCCCCCCCTCCAATGGCAAGGCTAGAGTTGCTTGGCCAAGCTCTGACCTCCCAACTGTCTTCATTGAGGTATGATCATATCACTAGTTCTTACTAATGCAATGCCGGTGGAAATCCTATGAATTATTCTCAGGCTGCAGTTGTTAAGTATTGAGTGAAAGATTCTCTGTCCTATCCTGCCTTCCTCATCCAGCAGCTGGATGGTGCCAAGAGAAATCACAAAATGGTGAGTCCTCAGAGGAGGCAGCCAGGAGCAGGGGCTATCTGTCTAGGAGCACCCATATCGGACTTTGCATGAGTGAGAAAGCAACTTTATGATATTAATCATGGAGATGTGTAGGCTGCTACAACAGCTGTGACAACAAAGCTGGTGAATATATGATCAGATTGATCTGAATCGGAATCTGGTCTCTTCCATGTTATCTTTGATCCTGGGCAAGCTACTTACCACCTATGAGCCTATACAACCAGGATTACGATACGTATTTGTGAACATAATATATAAGTAGACAAAGAAGGCACATTAATTAACTTCAGCTGAAAAGGGGAGGAATTGGCTCACAAAATCCAAGAAGCATCAAAAAGGAAGCCATAAAAAGAGCAGGGAGGGCTTTCCACTGGGAGATGACAAGCCTAAGGTCTCAGCTTAGGACAAACATTGTTATGTTCCAGTTCTGCCTCTCCTCTTTGCTGTCTGTGGATGTCATCCTAATTTTCATTTACTTGAGATCACCTTTCTCCACGTGGCCAAACATATAAAAACAGAGCTGCTAACAACACCAGGTTATATCTCACAGTTTCCACTTCAGGGGAGGATTGATCTGGCTTTCAGGTTCTCAAGTCCAAACTGCCAAGACAGGGATTTGTGGTCAGGTCCTTGTGTTTGGAGCAACTGGCTACAGCAGGCAGGGTGTGGAGGCAGGTGGAGGTGGGGCAGCATGGGACAGGCTATGTCCTAAAATGTCCACTTTTGTAGAAGCTGGTTGCATAGGGTAGGAGCTAAGCTGTCAGTGTCCACCATGCAATACCAAACCCACAGGGTTATCAGCAGCCCGAAGAAATGGACACAAGCCTAAACAGTTCTGAGTTGAAATAATTTCTACAATCTCAACTTTTCAAATGCCTAACAAACCTAACTACAACCTGTCTGAAGTTGATTTTTGGTAGCTTCACCCGGATGGCCTTCCTGGTGTTCCTGCTCTTGGGACAGGTGCCACTTCTCAGCCACCAAAGCTGAAAAACAGATGCAGGTGTACTGTACCTCTCCCATGTCTGGTCACAGTCCTGGTCTTCTCTTCTCTAGACAATAAATACTCACAAAAGTCCCTGGGATTTCCCCATGTGCTCAGCAGTGAACCACCTCTAGCCTCAGTTCAGTTATCCTTTCCTGGAAAGTACCCATCCTGTGTCCCTCCTCATCTCTCTCCCATTACCCCCTCTACAATCAGCTCAGCAAAAAGTCTAAAGCCTGTGGGCACCTCCAGGCTGCCCTGGGGGCAGGCCCAATTTACACCCACCTTATATTTTAATCACGCCCACCTATTTACTTCCCCCCTGGACTATCCTTTCCTAAAGTTGTGTGGACTATCTTCTCATGTCTGTGTTTTACTGTCAACATCTAGCACACTACCTGGCATGTGGCTGATGCACTAAAAACATATGTTAAGTGAATTAAGTACTACAGAAAGAACATATAATGCATCTAAAGCATCTGTTCTAGTGCTTCCTCCAAATGCCTCCCTTCAGCAATCCTGGTCAAAATATTCTTTGTGGCTCAGTCAGAGTGACCCTCCCCACATAGCCTCCTATGTCTTCACACCCACAGGGAGTTCACTCTCTGGAGCCTTTGGCACTTTGTAACTCTGTGGTTCCACTGATCTCTCCACAATGTACCTGACCTGAGCATGTCCACACAGTACACTAGGGACTAGGGGTAGGTACAAACCAGACATAATTTTCACCAGGAAGAACTGAAATTAGCTTTTTTGTACAAAAAACAAATCTTATACTGTATTACAACATAGTGACATAGCAAAAAGCATGGGTTTAGGGGAATTTTATCAGAAATCTTTCCCTTTCCAGCTGAAGGAATCACTTGGCCCACTCTAACTGCAGCTGTCACATCTGTCAGACAAAGCTAAGAATAGGATCTAAGAAGCTGTGCAGATTAAGTGGGATCATGACTAAGGATGCAGCACCAGGATGTCAGCACACAGCACCCTCACCAACTGTTAATTGTCATCATAATTGCCCCCAAATTATTTCTCTTAGTTAATATGTATTATTAATTAATGTTCCATAGTAGATGAATAAATCCCACATTAATAATTTTATAGCATTTTATAACATGCAATTATAAAGAATAATACTAATAGCTAACATATATGCCAGGTCCATTCTAAACACTATGCATAAATTAAATAGCTTATTCCTCATAACAATCCTAGAAGTAGGACTACTAGTATCCTCATCTCAAGTATAAGAAACTGAGGGTTACAAAAATTAAGTGATTTGCCCAAGGTCACCAGCTTTAAGAGGAAGAGATGGAATTCAAACCAAACCATGGAGCTCCTGACTCTGTGCTCCAAAGTGTGTCATCGCATGGTTCACTGGGTGTTATACGCAACTAATGAATCATCGAACTTTACATCAAAAACCAGGGATGGGGGCGCCTGGGTAGCGCAGTCGTTAAGCGTCTGCCTTCGGCTCAGGGCGTGATCCCGGCGTTGCGGGATCGAGTCCCACATTGGGCTCCTCCACTGGGAGCCTGCTTCTTCCTCTCCCACTCCCCCTGCTGTGTTCCCTCTCTCACTGGCTATCTCTCTGTCAAATAAATAAATAAAATCTTAAAAAAAAAAACAGGGATGTACTGTATGGTGACTAACATAATATAATAAAAAATATTTTTTAAAAAGTGTGTTATGGACTAAATATTTGTATGACCCCCAAAATTCATTTGATGAAGCCATAACCCCCAGTATGGCTGTATTTAGGCATAGGACCCTAAGAAAAAATTAAGATTAGATGAGGTCATAAGGGTGGAGCCTTAGTTTCTTTATAAGAGGAGACACCAGAGAACCTGTTCTGTTTCTCTCTACCACTTGATGATACAGTGAAAAAGAAGCCAGCTGCAAGCCAAGAATAGAGGCCTCACTGGAAGCTGTCAGCATCTTCTTCTTGGACTTACCAGCCTACAGAACTAACAAACAAATTTCTGTTTTTTAAGTCTCTTAGTCTATGGTATTTTGTTATAGCAGCCCGAGCTGACTAATACAAAGTGGAAGGATAAGAGTTATGCCTCTCATAAGCAAAAATAGCAATTTTTTTAAAGATTTTATTTTTTTTTTTATTTTTGAGAGAGAGTGAGCAACCATGCACAGGGGTGGGGCAGAGGGAAAAGCAGACTCCCTGCTGAGGAGGAAGCCCAGTGTGGGACTCTATCCCGGGACCCAGGGATCATGACCTGAGCTGAAGGCAGATACTTAACTGACTGAGCCACCCAGGTGCCCCCAAAATAGCAATTATGTTATTGGTAATTAGCAACAATTTATATCACCAAAAAAATAATTATATCTAAGGAAATGGTGCAAAGCTTCATGTCCCAGAAGAGAAGTATCATAAAGAGGGCAATGATGTCAGGTGGCTAGCAGGAAGTTGGAGCCAGAGCAGAGGAGAACCCTAACCACCAGTTCATCCTAATATTAAATCCACCATGTGCCTGTCACTCTAGTGAGAGCTGGGTCAGACGTGCAGCAGGAGGCACACATTCCCAACACAGAGTTAGAAGGAAGCTGAAAGGACGTATGTGTTCTGCAGCATTATGCTTCTTGACATTGTGAACATTGGGTGGCTTTGATGATCCTAATTTGGTGACAATATACTGGACTTCTGTGTGCTCTTCTCATGTAAGATGCAAAGATCTGTGTGCATCTAATCATTGGACGTCACTGTGCTTCCAAGGATTTATCCTTTATATTCCATATCATTCTGCTCATCTGTACCTGCTTTTAAGAAGCATGGTGCCATCTTTTATCCTTTGGTCTACAAGTTGAGCAAATTTACTTTCCTGTTATATAGACTAAAGAAATCCTTCTTTGTCTTTACTTAATAGAAAGTGTTTGCATATGTTATGGAGTGTAATGAAAGCATGTCATCCACTCACATCTCAGGACCACTGTCCAGCTTTCCTTACAGAACACAGGTAAGAGTTCCATAATGGGCTCACTGAAGCATTATGGGGAAAAAAGAGAACTTCAGAGTGGACAAGCTCTGCCCCAACTTGCTTGTGACCTTTTGGCTATGTGACCTTAGTGTTTCCAAAAATCAGTCTTTTCAGTTATAAAATAGAGCTAGAAATCACCTGCCCTGTGGGTTGTCATAATAATTCTCAACGAGTTCTGAGATTAACTCTTTTATGGTTTCCCCGTGGCAAACATTCTTGATTTTTTTTCCTCTGTGTTCTCAGTTATCTACCCATTGCAGATGATTCAGACACCTGGAGACAGAGTAAGAAGGTGGCTAAGGTGGGACGATGTGAGGACAGAGGACTGCCAGCTATGGGTCTATTCTAGCCTTTGCTATCTGAGGATGCCTTCTTTGAGTGCATGAGTTCAGGGACAAACTAGTTTAAGAAATATTTCCAAAATTTACTTTGTTATTTCTACATCTGTCCCATTTTATTTGGTTATTTGTTTCTGGTATATGAGTTTGAGAAGTTCCCTTTGTAGATCTTGGATACCAGTCTTTTATCTTTAGGTGTCATTTTCAAATATCTTACCTCCCATTCTGTGAGGCTGCCTCTTAGTTTTTGACTGTTTCTGGCTGTGCAGAAGACTTTTTTTATCTTGATGAAGACCACAGTTCATTTTTTCTTTTGTTTCTCTTGTTGGAGATGTGTCGCAAAAAATTGCACGTGCTATTCAAAGCGAGAAGTTTTGCAGCCTATGTTCTCCCTTAGGATTTTGATGGATTCCTGTCTCATATCGAGGTCTTTCATCCATTGGGAGTTTATCTTTGTGTATGGTTCAAGAAAGTGGTCACGTTTCATTATTTTGCATGTAGCTGTCCAATTTTCCCAGCACCATTTATTGAAGAGACTTTTTTCCACTGGATGTTTTTTCCTGCTTTGTCAAAGATTAGTTGACCACAGAGCCAAAGGTCCATTTCTGGAGTCTCTATTCTGTTCCATTGGTCTATGTGTCTGTTTTTGTGCTAGTTCCATACTGTCTTTGTGATCACAGCTTTGTAGTATAGCTTGAAATCTGGCAACGTGATGCCCCCAGCTTTGTTTTTCCTGTTCAACATTTCCTTGGTGATTCGGGGCCTTTTCTGGTTCCACACAAATTTAAGGGCTGTTTGTTCCAGTTCTTTGAAAAATGTCATTGGTAATTTGATCAGGATGGTGTTGAAAATGTATATTGCTCTGGGTAGCATAGGCATCTTAACTATGTTGATTCTTCCAATACATGAGCATGGAATGTTCTTCCATCTTTTTGTGTCTTCTTCAATGTCTTTCAAGAGTGATCTGTAGTTTCTAGAATATAGATCCCGTACGTCTCTGGTTAAGTTAATTCCGAGATATCGTATGATTTTTGGTGCTATTGTAAATGGAATGGATACCCTAATTTCTCTTTCTTCAGTCTCATTGTTCGTGTACAGAAATGCAACAGATTTCTGAGCATTGATTTTGTATCCCACCACAGTACTGAATTGTTCTATGAGTTCTAGTAATTTGGGGTGGAGTCGTTTGGGTTTTCCATACAGAGTATCATATCATCTGTGAAGAGACACAGTTTAACTTCTTCTTTGCCAAATTGCGTAACTTTTATTCCTTTTTGTTGTCTGATTGCTGTTGCTAGGACGTCTAGCACTATGTTGAACAATAATGGCAAGAGTGGGCATCCTTGTCGTGTTCCTGATCTTAAAGGAAAGGCTTCCAGCTTTTCCCCATTGAGAATGACATTCGCTTTAGGCTTTTCATAGATGGTTCTTATGAGATTGAGGAATGTACCCTCTATCCCTACACTCTGAAGGGTTTTAATCAGGAAAGGATGCTGCATTTTGTCAAATGCTTTTTCTGCATCGGTTGAGAGGGTCATATCGTTCTTGACTCTTTTCTTATTGATATTATCTATCACACTGATCAGTTTGTGAATGTTGAACCACACTTGCATCCCAGGGATGAATCCCACTTGGTCATGATGGATAATCCTTTTATTTTACTGTTGGATCCTATTAGGTAGTATCTTGTTGAGAATTTTGGCATCCATATTCATCAGGGATTTCAGTCTGTAATTCTCCTTTTTGATGGGATCTTTGCTGGTTTTGGTATCAAGGTAATACTGGCCTCATAGAATGAGTTTGGTAGTTTCTATTTTTTTGAAACAGCTTCGGGAAAATAGGTATTATTTCTTCTTTGAATGTTTGGTAGAATTCCCTGGGGAATCCATCAGGCCCTAGAATCTTGTTTTGCGGGAGTGTTTTGATCACCGCTTCAATCTCTTCATAATTAATTGGTGTGTTTAAATAATCAATTTCTTCCTGTTTCAGACTTGGTAGTTTATAGGTTTTCAGGAAGGCATCCATTTCTTCCAGGTAGTTTAATGTATTGGCATATATTTGTTGATAATAGTTTCTAATGATTCTTCCTATTTCCTTGGTGTTGGTCGTGATCTCTCCCCTTTCATTCATAATTTTATTAATCTG
>NW_024423698.1:28394-49150 GCF_017311325.1 Ursus maritimus
GTCCTTTCTCTATTATTTTGAATAAGTCTGGCCAGTGGCTTATCAATATAATTTATTCTTTCAAAGAACCAGCTTCTAGTTTTGTTGATCTGCTCTACTGTGCTGGTTTCTAATTCATTGATCTCTTCTCTAATATTAATCAACTGCCTTCTCATGCATGGGTTAGGCCTATTCTTCTGTTCCAGCTCCAGCTTCTTGAATTGAGAATATAAAAACTGCACTTTAGATTTTTCTATTCTTTTGAGTGAGGCTTGGACGGCTATGTATTTCCCCCTTAGGATTCCCTTTGCAGTGTCCCATAGGTTTTGAACCAATGTGTTTTCATTCTCATTGGTTTCCATAAATTGCTAAGCTCTTCTTACCCTGTGGGATTTTAGAGGAGCATTTAGGCCACTCACATTGACAGTGATTTTTGAGAGATATGATTTTAATGATGTCATGTTCCCTGTGAAGTCTTTGTTTTTATAGATTGTAAATTTCTTTTCTGTATCACTCTTGGTGTCTTTTTACTTTTATAGAACCCCCTTAATATTTCTTGTAGGGCTGGCTTGGTAGTAACATATTCTTTCAGTTTCTGCCGGTCTTGGAAGGTCTGTCTATTATTATCTATATGTTTCTTTATTCTGGTTAAGAGTTGGCATTTTCTGGCTTGCCAGGTCTCTGTAGATAGGTCTGACGGTATTCTGATATTCCTCCCTCTGTAGGTGAGGATTCTCTCTTCCACCTGGCCGCTTTCAAGATTGTATCTTTGGATCTAAGATTTGAAAAATGTACTATTATGTAATGTGGTGTTGGTCTGTTCTCATTGATCTTGTGAGGGGTCCTCTCTGCCTCTTGGACACAAATGCTTGTTTCCTTTGCCAGATTAGGGAAGTTCTCAGCTACAATTTGTTCAAATATCTCTTCTAGACCTCTCTCTTTCTCCACCCCCTTTAAAGGATGATGATGATTCTGACAGGTGAGCGTTTCATTGAATCCGTAATCTCCTAATCTATTCTTGAGATTGGATTTTTTTTTGAGCCAATTCCCATTTCTTCCTTCTTTTCTATCATCCATCTGATTCTAATTTATTCATCACCTCATTTACCCTGTGTGTCAGGGCATCGGTTTAGACTTTATTTGATTCATAACATTTTTAATTTCTTTTTGGGTTTTAATTCTGTTCTCTACCTGTAAGGATCATATATTCTTTCATATATTCATTAATCCTTTTTCAAACCTGCATAATCTTTACCATTCTGTTTGCTCTAGTTTCCATTTTTGACAATTTGTGGTTATATCCATATATCCATTAGTTCTGTGGCAGAGGCCACAGTCTCTGTTTCTTTTCTTTGTTGGGGATTCCTCTCCCTTATCATTCTGATGACGAGAGGTCGTGGGGATGTACAGAGCCCAAATTATTGACCAGGACCCAGGCAAAGTGCACTTGTTTTATAGGGACCTTAGGGATGTGGGCTTTTTGATTTTTCAGCCTGCCTTCTGGGGGAGGGGCCTGCCATGCTGATACTCAAGCAACCCTGTTTGGGTGGAGTTGCCCCATCCTCTGTGAGAAGCGGTGGGGATGGGCACAAGGCAAACCTGTATTTCCAGGCTTTTGTTCTTTGGCGGCTTTCCCTGGCGGTTTTCTGTGCCTCTTCTGAGAGTCAGAGCTGCAGTGGCTGTATCCTAGCCTCTGTCTCAGAGCAGAAAGATTGCAGACTGCTCTCCACTGAGCTCTCCTGGCCACTTTAACTCTGTTTCTGTCGGTGCTGCTAAAAACCCCACAGCATCCAGGGTTGTGTGCCCCACAGCCACTCTCCCAGTCCTCACTCCCAGGGCCAGCACAACTCTATCCTTTGTGCTTCTAACACTGCCAGCCGCCCCCAGTTCCCACGCTCGCTCCTGAGCTCCCCGTTTCATAGAGTGCACACTCTGGAACTTTGGTTTTCAGTCTGGTCGCACATGTGATCCTGGGCTCCCAGTCTCAGTCTGCTTTCTCACTGGTACCAGTCTGCACATCCGGCCTACTCCCCAGTGCAGGTGGCTACTGCTTCCCAGCGCCCGAGCATGGCAGCTCCCTCTCCATTTCGTTTATCTTCCAATATCTGTGCATAGATTCATGGTTCCCCACTTCATACCTTAATACTCAGCACCAGAGATGTTCATTTGTAGAGATCCAGATGTATCTACCTACCTCTCAGGCTGACTTCATGGGTGTTCAGGATGATCTTGTAGATATCCAGCTCGATTTGGGGGACCAGCTGAAAAAAGTCCCCTACTCCTGTGCCATCTTTTTTTTCTCTTCTTCTAATCTTGAAACAGAAACTTATATAGCTGTTTTGTGGCTCTCCAAATGTTGATTCAGTCTTGATGATTCAGTGTTGTTCATTCAGTCCTTCTGTACTTGCTGGTGTTCTCTCTAGAAGTTCTACAATTTTCTCTCTTTTTTAAATGATTTTATTTATTTGACAGAGAGAGAAAGAGAGAAGAAAGAAAGCAAGCACAACCATGGGAAGCAGGAGAAGGAGAAGCAGGCTTCCCACTGACCAGCGAGCCTAATGCGGGGCTCAATCCCAGGACCCTGGGATCATGACCTGAGCCAAGGCAGACGCTTGAACAACTGAGCCATCCAGGCACCCCTAGAAGTTCTACAATTTCTGACAGTGCAGTATTGAAGTACTCATCTATGGACGTGGATTTATGTCTCCTGACATTATTGGTGCATATGCATTTAGCATTATTATATATTATTGGTGGATTGGTCAGTTTTATTATGATGCAATGTCCATCTTTCTCCTTAGGAACATTTTTTTTTTATCTTAAATCTTATTTGATATAAGTACAGCTACATCCGTTATTTTTTATTAATATTTGCATTATATATTTTTTTCCATTCTTTTGCTCTCGAACTATCTAAGGCATTGGTGTTAAGTCTTAAATTTCTCATATACAGTGTATAGTTGAGTCCTGTTTTTTTTTAATCCAATCTCTTTAAATTGTTTTTAGACCATTTATATTTGAAGTAATTATTGATATTTAGACATTTATTTTATTTTATTTTATTTTATTTTGCTATTTTATTATTTTGTTTAATCCTTCTGTTGCTCATACCTCTGTTTTTTTTTCTTGCTTCTGTTACTTGAACATTTTGAGAATTTTATTTTGAGTTATTTGCAATGATTTTGAGCACAGTGCTTTGTATAGCTTTTAATGTTTGCTTTAGATATTACCATATACAAATGTAAAATATCACAGCTTACTGGTGTTCACATTTTACCACTTTGTATGACGTGTAGAAACTTTGCTTACATTAGGCTCCTTTATCTCACCACTCGTTAAATATAATTACCTAAGTCTTTTCTGTTCATTGAGTATTCCATCAGATGATGTCTCAATTTTTGCCTCAAACTTATATTATTAAAAAAAGCTCGTAAGGAGAAAGACTATTATGTTTACTTCTACTTTTACACATTTAATTATTCATCTTTTCCTTCGTGAATTTTCCAGGCTGCTGCTTTTTTGGGAACTCTTCCTTCAGTCCTTCTTTAAGGATCTCAGCTCTCAACAAGTTCTCTTAGCTTTTCTTCATCTGAGAATATCCTCATTTCTCTTCATTCCTAAAGGGTGTTTTCATTGGTATAGGAGTCAAGAGTGATAGTTCTTTCTTTTAAGCACTTGAAAAATGTTATATCACTTCCTCTGACCTCCATGGTTTAAGATGAGAAATTTTCTATCATTTAAATTGTTTTCACCTATAAGAAAAGCATTGCTTTTAGAATATTTTTCTTTGTCTTCAGTTTGCAGAAGTTTAAATATGATGTATCATGGCATTTTTTTGAGTTTATCTTATTTTGAATTCTCTCAGCAACTTAGATCTGTAGGTTTATGCCTGATGCCATATTTGGAGATTCTTTTAAATTATTATTTAATTAAATACTTTTCAGCCATGAATTTGTACCCTTTCTGCAACTCTGATGATACAAATATTAGATACTATTATTATTATTAAATTATTCCACATGTTATTGAGGCTCTATTTAATTTTTCTTGGTTGATTTTCTCTCTGTTGTTGAAATTGAATGAATATTACTGATCTATCTTCAAGCTTGCTGTTTCTTTTGTCTTTACCTTGACTGTGGTATTTTCCATCCAGCATATTTTTTTTTTAGTTATTTTATTTTCAGTTTCATAATTTCCATTTGGTTCTTTTTAATAAAATCTATATATTTTCTGGGTTTTTCTGTTTTAAGAGATTTTAATTGATTGTTCAAGCATATTTATGATGGCATCTTTAAAATCCCTGCCAGATAATTTCAACGTCTGATTCTTTCTGAGATTGGCAATATTTGATTTGGTTATCTTTTCTCATTCCACTTGTGGTTTCCCAGTTCTTTCTATGACATGTAATTTTTTATTGCATTCTATATATTTTGTTTATTATATTAAAAGACTTTTGATCCTATTTAAATCTTCTATTTTAGTAGATAGTTGTCCAGTTTGTTCCTCTCTGCTTCATTCTTCAACAGCTGCTGGTTCTCCTCCCATTCCCTGCAACGCCATCTGCAGTGGTGGAAGGCATGTCCCTGGGCAACCTACTGTCACTATGACAATCTGGGGAAAAGGAAGGTCAGAAGCCACTGGGCATGGGTTTCCTTATGCCCCTGAGTGCAAGGCTTTCTTCCTGCTGTCACTGTGGGTAGATTGGTCCTCCTGCCAGTGAACTGGTTGTGTGGTGTGGGCTGGGATAACCAGAGCTTTGCTGATGTTGGTATGGATTGGGCCCTTGGGCCTTAGTTATGGAATGAAGGGAAATGAGCAAGGCAGATATGACCACCCACTGGAGCTCCCCTTGTGAAGCAGTAATGGGATTCCACACTTGGTTCTGGTTGGGCTACTCCTTCCCCAATCTTATGGACAGAGAGAGCAGACTTTTCATTTGTCTTTTCTTGAGGCTAAGGGAGGATATTGAGTTTCAGGCCTCCATGATGCCTAGCTTCAAGAGTATGTGGGAGATAAAAAGGAAGCACTGGTAACTCACAGCACTATTATACTCAAGCCCTAAAGTCCCTAGACTTTTACCTTCTTCTCTTTAGCTTTCAGAGCCATCTTGTTGTTTATTGTATAATTTCCAAGATTTAGTTGTGTTTGTAAGGAAGAGCAGACAAGATCACCTGTCAGAAAAAGTTAATCTATACCATCTTGTTCTGGAACTGGGCAGAAATATCCTTTGCCTTTCATAAAGGTGAATAAAATGTGACCAAGTGTGTGGAAATAAGTGACATTTTCATTTAGTCACTGGACTCAAATAAAAACCCCATACATTTTCTATTTCTTGAGAAAAGGCAAGAGGAAGGTTACCTATCTATAATAATGACCAAAATCTTTCTCCAACCCTGCCTTGCAATGTCTGGAATTAGATAATGATTTTTCCCTTGAACTGATATCTGGGTCTCTTAAGTTATTCTCCCTTATAGTGAAACATGTTTGCAACTTTTAGTCATTAACATTGTGGTAAAGATAGTTTATTTAGCCATGATAGTTATATCCAGCTGGAGTCTGTGAGGTTTAATAAAAGAAAAACAACTAGTACTTCATGGGGCTCTACACTGCAGGTCCCTGGGAAACAACAAAGCAAAATGAGGTCAGAAGGGTGAGAAAGTGTGGATGGAGGAGAGAAGGGAAGAAGATAACGGAGTCTGATATTGCAAGTCTCAGGTTCACACTGTCCCCACCCACCCAAAGAATATTCCACTCACCACTCTCTCCACATAGCCCAGCTTTACCTTCTTAGTGGTGGTTCTTGTTATCTGGTATATGAACTGGTTTAGGTGTCTCTGTTCTACTTCCCCTATTGGCACATAAGCCATATGGGTATAAGGCCCTCATCTATCTACTGTACCCTTGGCATCTAGAAATGTATCTCAAACACAGAAGTTGAGTTCCCTCCAGTCATCACTGGCAATGCCTATTCCAGGCAAATCAACACTCAGCTGCCATGGGCGGCATCCAGGTTCAGCTAAAAATGTGAAAGAGGGAGGAAAGATTGATAATGATGCAGTCCAGTGGACTGACACAAGGACATGACTGTTGCAAGAGGGGGATCAGAGCCCAGGGGCAGTGGGAAGAGCACCATCCATCCCAGCATTTCCATTAGCACTATCTCTGAGGCTGAGAGGAATACTTAAAGAAAGGATTAAGGGCCTAAGGGCCCTATGGATCTATTTCTTAGGGAATTGGGTCATCCTTGATAAGCTAGACAACATCAATGATTGCAGATATGAAAGTAAACAGCATTAACATGTCTATAATAAGTATGCTAGACACTGAAGTAGACTTTCCATTGCCATAAAATTCTCAATTATTAATATTACAATTTCACAACTGAGACAACTGTATTTTGGGGCAAAGCAACTTGCCCAAGATCACACCACCACTAGCAGGTGCTGGTAAGAGGATTTTGAACCAGGTCAGTCTGGAGCGGAGTCTCTGAACTACACTTTCTCACTCTCCTGCTGTTCACATCTCAGAGTGTATGCTCAAGGAAGAGGGAGAACAATATAATTAAATTTAAGGATATTTAAAACTATTAAAGGGGATAAAAGAATAACTATAGATCATAAGGAAAAGGCAGTGTTTATTAAACAGGAAGATTTAAACAAAAACTAAATAAAACTTTTAAAAACTAAAATACATATATATTTTCTTTTTTGTTGTTTTTTGTTTTAAATATACATGTATTTTTACTGAATTCAAAAGACAATAGTGGGATTAAGTATCATAGTACTATAAACATCTGAAGATACCAGCCAAAATTCAAGGCAGAGTAGTAAGACAGAAAACATTAAAAAGAAACAATGTTCATCTCGTTATCACTACCATCCTTACCAGGAAAAGCTGAATAAACTTGAACCCATCATAGAACTGAGGTCACAGGGCAAACAACTACCCTGAAATCTGGAGAGACACATATCCAGAGAGATCCAGACCTCAAGAGTTACTTACCTGGAGTTGCTTATAGGAGTTAATCCCCTGGAGTCATAAACTTCTAGAAACACTTAAACAGTCATTTTGAGAACTTGCTATAGGTTGAATATGGACTAACTGAATGAGAAATTCCCTGGAGGCTGCTGTATTAGGGACCCTCACACCTCCAAAGCTCTTTCTCTTACAACGTTCTTATGATAAGGAACTGTGAAAAATCCACTGGTTGGGGAAAGGAAATATTAATAATTGTGAAACATACCCAGAACCCCTACTTCCTCTTACCTCCGAGGGGAAATGATTTTACCAAGGCAGAATTCTGAAGCCTTATTCAAGCTGGAAATGGTATTCTTCCTGACTCCAGTGCCCTCTACCCTTCTTCTCTCATACAAGAAGAGAAAAAAACAAAGTCAGCTGGATGAAGCAATGGTGAAGCCAGGGAGTACAGTCAGAGGGAGGGGGAAGTGAGAGAGAGATGTTTGAGGTCCACTGCTTGAGAGAAGGCCCAATTAAAGACTGAGTCTTCATCAAAAGATTCTACAATGCTCCCATCCCCACATTAAGTCTCTAACATAACAGTGAATTACATCAGAAAGAGCTCCAAGACTTTTCTTTGAGAAGTCATTTATAGGAAAGCACTAAGCCAAGATGAGAGATGGAACTTTGAAGACACTGGTACTGACAACCACAGCAAGAATTAAACACAATCTATCTCCTAGAAATAACAGCACAAATTCTCACACTGAAGGCTGCCTTAGTATCAGTTACCCATGGTAACATGTCTGTTTGCAACAAAAAATCACAAAGCACACCAAAACAAGAACAAACAGTTTGAAGAGACAAAGCAAGTATCAAAGCCATATTCACATGTGACACAGATGTTGAAATTATCAGGGAATGTAAAATAATTATGATTAACATGCTAAGGACTCTAATGCAGAAAGTACAAAATATGCAAGATCAGATATGAAGAAATATCAGCAGGGAAATGAAAATTATAAAAAAAATAATCAAAAGGAAATCATTGGGAGTGCCTGAATGGCTCAGTAGGTTAAGTATCCGACTCTTCGTTTCAGCTCAGGTCATGATTGCAGGGTCATGAGATAGAACCCTACATCAGTTAAGATATGCTTAAGATTCTCTCTCTACCTCTGCCCCTCCCCTAGTGCATGCTCTCTCTCTCTCTCTCTAAAATAAGTAAGTAAATAAATAAATAAATAACAAATAAAATGTTTTTAAAAAAGGAAAAAATCATTGGCATCAAAGTCACAGAAGCAATAATGAAGAATGCCTTTTATAGGTTCGTCAGTAGACTCAGCAAAAAGAATCAGCATATTTTACGAAAAATCAATAGCAACTTTCCAACTTAAACACGATGATATAAAAGAATAAAAAAATAACCCTGAGAAATCCAAGAACTCTGGGATGATATTAAAAGGTAACATGAATGTTAATTCATGTAATTGAAATACCAGATGGAGAAGAGACAGGGGGCATAAGAAGGCCATAAGGAGGCCACTTGAAATAACGATGACTAAGAATTTTCCAGAATTAATGACAGACACTAAAATACATGTTCAGGAGCTCAGAGAACTCTAACAACCCAGAGAAATCTCAAAAGAAGCCTGAAAAAAAATTTTTATAGAAACAAGGGCAAAAATTACATCAGACTTCTCATAAGAAACTACATAAGTAAGAAGAGAGTGGAGTAAAATATAAAGGAGTACACTTGTGATGAGCACTGGGTGTTGTATGAAGTGTTGAGTCACTATATTGTACACCTAAAACTGATATTACATTGTATGTTAATGAACTAGAATTTAAATAAAAACTTAAAAATAAATAAATAAATAAATAAATAAATAAATGCTGGGGGTGGGGGAAGAGGGATATACCATCCTAGGATTCTATATCCAGTGAAATTATATTTCAAAAGTGAAGGAGAAAAATATATTTTCTCAGCAAATGATAACTGAAAAAAATCATAGAGAGCAGATGTTGTGTGAAAAAAATATTTAATAAGCTTTTCTAAAATGATATAGACCAGATTTTGGATCTACATAAAACAAAGAGCATCAGAGAAGGAATAAAGGTAAAATAAAATATTTTATTGTTCTTAACTGATCTAAAAGATAACTGATTGCTTAATGTAATAATAATGATAATGTACTAGATGATTATAGTCTATAAATAAGTGAAATAAATGACAATAACATTACAAGAGATGGGAGGGGAAATTTATGAATATAAGATACCTACAGTAAATATTTAGTAGTATAGTACTATTTGAAAGTGGGTTTAGATTAGTTAAAAACACAAAAAGTAAACTCTGTAACAATCACTATTTTTAAGTATAAATAATATGCTGAGAAGAGATAAAGCAGATTCACATTAAATGCTCAATTAAAACAAAAGAAGGCAGAAAATGAGGGGGGAAAAAGAAACAAAGAACAAATGCAATAGACCAAAAAAATAGTTGCAAGACGGAAGATATTAGTCTAGCTACAACAATAATCATTTAAAATGTGAATGATCTAAATACACCAAGTAAAATATAGAGATTGTCAGAATGGATTAAAAAACGACACCCAATTACATGTTGACTATAAGAATCCCATTTTAAATATAAGGGCCCAGTTTAAAAATAAAGGTATAGTGAGGCGTATGCCCTGTTAACACAAATAAAGAGAAAGTTGCTACATTAATTCAAGGCAAGTGGACTTGAGAACAAGGAGGCTTATTGGGGTTAAAGAAGGGACATTACTTGATTATAAAGGGTATAGATCTAACAGAAAAAGCATAAAAGTTGTGAACAATCACTGAGAGAAGTGAAAGGAGAACCAAACAAATTGACTGTAATAGTTGATGATTTCAACAAGCTTCTGTCAATAACTTACAGGTTAAACAGGCAAAAATTAAGGGTAGATGAAGAGCACTGTAAATCAATTAATCTAATGGACACTTACCAGAATAGTCCATACATCTACAGAAAAATGCACATTCTTGTCTAGCTAATATGGAACATTCACCAGGATAGACCATACTTTGGGCCATAAAAAAAACACACAAATTTAAATAATAGAAATCATAAAAAGTGTATTCTTAGATGAAATGGAAATAAATTGGAAGTCAACAGCAGAAATATAGCTGGAAATTTCCCCAGTTCTTGGAGATTATGTGACACACCTCAAACATTAAATAAAAAGAAAAATCTAGATATTGCAGAGAAAGCTAAAATTGTGAATGAAATAAAATGAAAATGCAATTTATCAAAATGGCTAAACTGCTCAAGCAATGTTTAGAAGAATATTTTTACCATTAAGTGCATATGTTTTTTAAAAAGAAATATCTGGGTGTTATACACAACTAAAGAATTGTTGAGCACTACATGAAAAACTAATGATTTACTATATGTTGCCTAACTGGACATAATAAGAAAGAAAGAAAGAAAGAAAGAAAGAAAGAAAGAAAGAAAGAAAGAAAGAAAGAAAGAAAGAAAGAAAGAAAGATCTAACATCAATTACCTGAGCTTCAACCTTAGGAAATCAGAGAAAAGTGAACAAATTAAGCATAAACACTCTGAAGAAAGGAAAGTCTATATACACACAAACACACACACACACACACACACACACACACACATATATATACATACATACACATATATAAAATACATCATGACCAAGTGTGATTCATTCCAGGAATATAAGTTTATTTCAATACTTGTAAATCAAAAAACAGCCTGATCCATTATATTATTAAAAGACTGAATAAGACACAAACATATTATCATATCAATAGATGCAGGAAAAGTCTGCAACATAATTCAACATGCATTCATAATAAAAATAATAATAAAAAACACTCTAAAAAACCTAGGATTAGAAGGGCTTTTCCTGAAACTGACAAAATGAATATATTATTATATTCCCAGAAATAATAAGAGAGTATAGCAAAATTGTAGGGTACAAAGTCAATATACAAAATTTAATAACTTCCCCATATACCTACATTAAACAACTGGAATTTGAAATCAAGCAACGAGTATATTTTACAATAATGGAAAAAAAAACCTCAAGTACAAATCTAGCAAAATATGCATGGGATCTATATACAGAAAACTGGAAACAAACCCCAGTAAAATACACCTAGACCAGACCTGAAATTTTATGCAAAAATAGAATCAAAATGGATCATAAACCTAAAAGCAAAATGCAAAACTATAAAATGTCTTGAATAAAACATAGGAAAAAAAATCTATGTGACTTAGGGTTTGGTAATGAGTTTTTTAGATAAGACTCTAAGAGCATGATCCATGAAATAATAGATAGATAGGTTGTACATTATTAAAATTAAAATGTAATGCTAAAAAAAATGATGCTAAAGTAGGACAAGTAACTCCTTGAGAGAAACACTTAGAAAACACATATATCTATCTGCATAGCATCTGTCTGACACTGTACAATATAATACTGCAAATGCTAAAAAAAATGATGCTAAAGTAGGACAAGTAACTCCTTGAGAGAAACACTTAGAAAACACATATATCTATCTGCATAGCATCTGTCTGACACTGTACAATATAATACTGCATGATTCTGCATGAGACTGTGGGGATAAATGCATGACAATATACAGTAGCTAAATCCCATAGAAGTTGCAGCATAGAAAATGAACCTTGATGTATACAAATTTTTAAAAATCACTTTTGAGTTTGTGGTGTTCCAGGACAGAATACAGATAGTGACTAGAGAATCTAACTGTGCTATATTCTCATTGAAGGGAGTTTAGGAACAGGTATTGACAAAAATAACTTAGTAATAAATGGACACTGTAATATCAAAGGTGAAAGGCACAGTACAATAAAGTGCTCTACTGTAGTTGGTAAAGTTGATTCCCCCTGGACTACAGGTAAACAATTCTGAAACCTCTAACCATGTGTGAAATTGTGATTTAGGATAAGAATCATATCTGGTCCTTGTGCCCATTTTTGGAACCAGCATGTGATTAGAGAGTTGGACCTGTCAGTCCCGTGCCCAACCTCCTGGGAGGGGAGAGGAGTTGGAAGATTGAGTTCAATCACTAATGTCCAATGATTTAATCAATCATGCATGGTAATGAGACCTCTATACAAACCCAAAGGATGGTGTTTGTAGAGCTTCTGTGTTGATGAACATGTGGAGATTCTGCAAAATTAGTACCTGAAGAAGGCATGAAACTCCACACCTTCCCACAGACTTCGCCCTAGGCATCTCTCCCATATTCTTTTAAAATAAACCAGCCGCCTAGTAAGTGCAATGTTTCTTTGAGTTCTGTGAGCTGCTGTAACAAATTAATTAAATCCAAGGAAGGGTTTGTTGGAACCTCCAATGTATAGTGGGTGGGTGAGAAGCACAGGGGACAACTTAGACTTGCATTTGGTATCTGAAGTCAAAGAGGGGATAATCTTGTAGGACTGAGCCCTTAACCTTTGGGATCTGATGCTGTCTCTGGATAGATAGTGTTAGGATTGAGATGAATTCTAGAATACCTAGCTGGTGTCTACAGCATTACTTAGTGGTCTGGGGGAACCCACACACACACTGGAAATTGAGAGCAGAACCATTTTACTATACATACTGGAATCAAAGTAAATGAGTTGGTGGGAATGCAAGTTGGTACAGCCACTCTGGAAAACAGTGTGGAGGTCCCTTAAAAAGTTAAAAATTGAGCTACCCTATGATACAGCAATTGCACTACTGGGTATTTACTGCAAAGATACGAACGTAGTGAAGAGAAGGGCCGTATGCACCCCAAATGTTCATAGCAGCATTGTCCAGAATAGCTAAATCGTGGAAGGAGCCAAGATGCCCTTCAGCAGATGACTGGATTAAGAAGATGTGGCCCATATATACAATGGAATATTACTCAGCCATCAGAAAGAATGATTACCCAACATTTGCAGCAACATGGAGGGGACCGGGGGAGATTATGCTCAGTGAAATAAGTCAAGCAGAGAAAGACAATTATCATACGGTTTCACTCATTTATGGAACATAAGAAATAGCAGGGAGATTGGTAGGAAAACGAAGGGAAGAATGAAGGGGGGTAAACAGAAAGGGGAACAAACCACGAGAGACTATGGGCTCTGGGAAACAAACTGAGGGCTCCAGAGGGGAGGGGGGTGGGGGAATGGGATAGGCTGGTGATGGGTAGTAAGGAGGGCATGTATTGCATGGAGCACTGGGTGTTACACACAAATAATGAATCATGGAACATTGCATCAAGAACTGGGGATGTACTGTATGGTGACTAACATAATAAAAAATATTATTAAAAAACAAAAACAAAGTAAATGAGTGACAGAGGTGAGAGCTGGTTTTCTCACTGCTGGAGTGGGAGGTTACAAATAAGCAAGGGACTATAATCATTAGTGTGGCACTTGAGTGGAGTTGAATATATCAGTATCAACTTATGTTTAGCTTGATATAGGTACATATGTGTGCCTGTAGGAAAATTATAGATATACATACATACATGGAATAGTATATGCACATATAACCCTTACTATATCAGCTGAGAGAGCCTAGAAGCAGCCATTACCCCATTTGTATGAACACGTTCAGTGTCCAGATATTTACTGTACTATTATTCTCCACTAAAAGAAACCAGGACTCTTCAGAGAAATGACTGATTTTAGGGCTGAAGCGGGAATATACAAAATATGCCTGAAACAACTTGTAGTGACAGAAGTAAGAAAGAACTCAAAAAAAAAAAAAAAGTAAACTCACATTGTTTGGTGTATGTCAAAGGGGCACCAGGAGTCAGGAGTCAACTGAAAGATCTCTCAATGGCCAAGCTGGAATATTTGAGCAGCTCGATAAATAATGCAGTGAAAGATTTTAGTCCAAAGTATAAAATAAATATCCATGTGTCCCTACCCACATAAATAAGTTCTTGAATAAACACACAGGAGGAGAGACCAATACCCCGTGCAGAAAAATTCCAAAAAATTGCGTGTAAATTGTCCTCCTCAAGTATGTGGAGTATCACTCTCCAGTCCGATTATGAGGAAAACATCAGACAAGTTCAATTGAGGGCATTCTATGAAGTGTTCTACCAGTACTCCTTGGGAATGTGGATAGGAAACATTCTGACAATTCCATTAATGTACCTGCTGTAACAGACATCAGTAAGGCCCAAGAAGTCAGAAAAGCAGAAGGAAAGGAAACCCAAAGAAAGTCACTGAAAAAAAAATTAGACCCCCAAATAAGAAAATAAATAAATAAAGGTAAGGACTTCATAAAAGATAGCTAATTTGACAGTCAAGGACCCTCTCTGTGCAGACAATATTCTGCACTGTAGAAATAGCAGAGAATAAGGCACATCTCTGTCCTCAAAACGTTGGCACACTGGGTAGGAAATGTCTGCCTTCGAAATGTTGGCACACTCAGTAGAATGACAGCATCAACATCACTAAATCAGTAGTGTGTTGGATCTATTGACGATAAGTACTATGGAGAAGAAGTAAGCAGGGAAAAGAAGAGATAATGTCATTTCAAATCAATTCAGCAGGGAAGGCCTCACTGAAAATTAATATTTGAACAAAGAAGGGCAAGCAGGAGGCTCATCGGGGCAAAATCTTGGGTTGAGAGTGTGCTTGCAGTCTTCGAGGAGCTGCTTGGATGCCTGAAAAGCAGTCTACAAATCCACAGGTACCACTGTGACTGGTGGGGGGTGTGTGAAGGGGCTCCACCTGTTTAAAATGCCCTCAGCTTTAAATGAGAGGGATGGACTGCATCAGAGATGATGAACATGAAACATTCCTCACATCCCAGCACTCTTTAGAGACAGTACTAATTAATCACATTTCTTTTCCAAACGGGCCCTCAAAATCCTGTTGGCATCAAGTGCTACGACACAGTCACCCAGTGGTCAGAGGTGACAGAGTTCTCTTTTTCTTTCTTTCTTTTTTTTTTTTTTTAATGGGCTAAGGCCTTCCCTCTGATAACCGTCCATAGTTGTTTTTTTTTTTTAAGTGTTTTTTTTTATTCATTTATTTGACAGAGAGAGGGACAGCCAGCGAGAGAGGGAACACAAGCAGGGGGAGTGGGAGAGGAAGAAGCAGCCTCCCAGCAGAGGAGCCTGAGGTGGGGCTCGATCCCAGGACTCCGGGATCACGCCCTGAGCCGAAGGCAGACGCTTAATGACTGAGCCACCCAGGCACCCCAACAAGAGTTCTCGTCTATAAAATGTGATGGTTTTCTTGAAGAAAGACAAAGACCTGCCATCCACAAGTGCTTTGGGAAAGCTAGGACACAGCTGAATTAGAATAGGGTGAGGGAGGAAGAAAGCTGAGCACCATGTATAACAGCCATATGAGTAGCTGTGCAAGTGAGGTATCCCAAAACACCCAAGACGGGCCTTCCCCAAGGGGACCTCTGGGCATGTGAGAGGTTCCAGGAAAGCGGGTAGTGGATGTCCCCTCCTCCAAATATCTGCAAGCTTCAGGGCTAAGGAACTGCGCATTTAGCCTCCCACGTTGCCATGTCTTCCTTCTGTGTTACCCTCCTTACATTTTCTTTACTGTAATAAGTAACAGCGGACTTACTGCAAGGAGCCAATTTTATGTGTTCTTCTTTATTTACATTCTGGGCACTGACAAAATACAATAACTATATCAACTGGTATCTCAAATGAGTCAGATTGATAATTTCTCCCAGTTTGATTTGGTCCAAGAATTGAAGAGATTGAAAATACTGTTGGCAGTATAAATTGGCAACTTAATTGGTGTTAAAATAAAACTCAGCACCAGATATTAAAAGGCTTTCCAGTGGATGTTAAATTGCTTCTTCCCAGGAAGGATGAACAGGTACTATTTAGTGCCTAGAGGGAAAAGTAAGTTCCCTTCTTTACCTAGCACAAAGCAACAGCCTTTATATGCATATTTAAAGCAAAATAAAGTAAAAAGTGCTGATTATATGAAGGGCTAATGGAAGTGGCCTAGGTTGGCTGCTGTAGTTCAAATCTAGGGACCAAAAGTCACTATAAATTCATCTATGACTCATTCCTCCTGCTTTGGTCTAAGGCTCACCAAAGGACTTTAGATTTCTTTTTTTCTTTTCTTCTTTTTTTTTTTTCATCTGCACAACTTTTTATTTTGCAAAACTAAAACTCTGTCCCCATTAAACAGTAATCCCCTTTTCTCCCCTTTTCCTCACCCCTGGAAACCACCATTCTACTTTCTTTCTCTCTTTTTTTTTAAATAATTTCTTATTATATTATGTTTGTCACCATATAGTACATCCCTAGATTTCGATGTAAAGTTCCATGATTCATTGCTTGCGTATAACACCCAGTGCACCATGCAGTACGTGCCCTCCTTACTACCCATCACCAGCCTATCACATTCCCCCACCCTCCTCCCCTCTGAAGTCCTCAGTTTGTTTCCCAAACTATCTCTGGCTTTCACCCTGGGGTTCAGTTTATTTGTTTGTTTGTTTTCACCCGTGTGGTAAATGATTCTGATTGCTATTGGTCAGCATAGAGAGAGAGAGAGATAAATCATTTATTTAATACATATATATGACTACCTTCTGTGTGCCTCACACTACACTAGGTGCTAGGTACAGGATGGCAAATATAAAAGACATGGTCCCTGCCTTTGTAGATCTTAAGAGTCTAGGATAGGCCACCTAGGAGAGACCTGTCTCTGAGATTAAGGCCACAACCATAATCATCTACCAGAGGATACAAAATGGTGATCATTTGACAGACTCTAGCCTCAAGTCATGATTTTGGGGGTCTTCCTGGGCTTTATTTTAAATTGAATTTAAATGCCAAAAATGATCATTGTCTTTCACTGCTTGACTTATTTCAATTAACATAATCTCCTCCAGTCCCATCCGTGTTGCTGCAAATGTTGTGTAATCGCTCTTCCTGATGGCTGAGTAATATTCCATTGTATATATGGACCACATCTTCTTAATCCAATCATCTGTTGAAGGGCATCTCGGCTCCTTCCACGATTTAGCTATTGTGGACAATGCTGCTATGAACATTGGGGTGCATATGACCCTTGTCTTCACTATGTCTGTATCTTTGGGGTAAATACCCAGTAGTGCAATTGCTGGATCATAGGGTAGCCCAATTTTTAACTTTTTAAAGGACCTCCACACTGTTTTCCAGAGTGGCTGTACCAACTTGCATTCCCACCAACAGTGTAAGAGGGATCCCCTTTCTCCACATCCTCTCCAACACTTGTTGTTTCCTGCCTTGTCCATTTTTGCCATTCTAAGTGGTGTAAGGTGGTATCTCAGGGTGGTTTTGATTTGAATTTCCCTGATGGCTAATGATTTAGAACATTTTTCCATGTGTCTCTTAGCCATTTGTATGTCTTCATTGGAAAAGTGTCTGTTCATATCTTCTGCCCATTTTTTGATTTGATTATTTGTTTCCCGGATTGGGATAGGCCAGTGATGGGTATTAAGGAGGGCACATACTGCATGGTGCACTGGGTGTTATATGCAAATAATGAATCATGGAACATTACGTCAAAAACTAAGGATATACTGTATGGTGACTAACATAACATAATAAAAAATTACTATAAAAAAGATTACAAAAAAAATGCCAAAAATTGACAATGTTTTTAAATGGCAGCTGTATTTATATGCCAAAATGCTCCATTTTAAAGTGTACATCTTAGTGGGTTTTAGCATACAGAATTGTGCAAAGTCACCACTACTTAATGATGAAGATAATTAAGAGGCTCATCACCTTGATGTATGGAAACTCTGAACCCATCAGCAAATATCCTATAAATCTCTCTCTCTCTAGCCCAGGAAAACCACTAATCTACTTTTTTTTTTCTTTATGGATTTGCCTATTACATAAAATTCATGTAAACAAATTCATACTATATGTGTTCTATTGTAACTGGCTTCTTTCACTTATTATAATGTTCTCGAGATTCATCCATGTTATAGCATGCATGAGGACTGTATGCCCTTGCCTTGCCAGATAGTATTTCATTGCATGTATAATATTATGATTTATAATACAAAACATATATTTGGTCTTTGTGCCCATTTCTGGCACAGAGCTCCTAAAGTCTTTGGAATTTCCCAAGTTATGAGAGCAATAAAGATGTCTTTTTTTATGTTACTCAGGGGACTTTTGGAAAGCATCTCAGGATGGTTGCTGGGAAAACCAACCATGCAATTGGAGGCTTGGTACTTTTTGTCCCATATCCCTGACCTCCAGGGAATGTAATGGGGTTAAAGAATGAGTAGGGCTTAAGTGGGGCTAGAGATTGAGTTAAATTGCCAATAATTTCATCAATCATGCCTATGTAATGAAACCTCCATTTAAAAAAAATTGTTTTAAAGGCTAGGTCTGGAGAGCCTCTAGGTTGGTGGACTTAGGGACATTTAGGAAGAGTAGTGCATTCAGAGTGAGCATGGAAGGTTCATGTCCTTCCCATATGACTTGCCCTATGTATCTCTTCCATCTGGTTGTTTCTCAGTTATATCCTTTTATAATAAACTTATAGTCTAGTACATAAAACATTTCTCTGAATTCTGTGATGTGCTTTAGCAAACTAATTGAACCCAAAGAGGAAGGTCATTGAAATTTCCAATCTAGAGCAGGTTGATCAAAAGCACAGGTGACTACTTGGATTTGTAACTGGCATCTGAAGTGAAGGGCAGTCTTGTTAGACAAAGACCTTAACCTGTGGGATCTTATGCTATTTCTAAAGTGTCAGAATTTTTAAAAATAAAAATAAATAAAGTGTCAGAATTGAGTGGAGTGGTAGGACACCCAGCTGGTATAGAAGCATTGCTTTGTGGTGTGGAGAATCAAAACTTTTAGTACGGATATGCCACATTTTATTTACCCATTGATCAGTGGATGGAGTTTTTTTTTTTTCCCCCTATTTTGGGCTATAATAATGTTGCTATAAACACTTGTGTAGATTTTTTGTGGACATATGCTTTTATTTCCTTCAGGTATATATGCAGGACTTGAACTGCTGGGTCATACTGTAATTCAATCTTTAATATTTTGAGGAACTACCAAACTATTTTCCAAAATAAATGCACCATTTTAAATTCCATAAAGCAGTGCATGAGTGCTCTAATTTCTCCACATCCTTGTCAAAACTTGTTATAATCTGCCTTTTTAATTTTAGCCACCCTAGCACATGCAAGTAGAATCTCATGTTTTTGATTTGCATTTCTCTGACAACTAATTATGATTATCATTTTTTCATATGCTTATTGACCATTTGTATACCTGTTTTGGAGAAAGGTGTATTCGAATATTTGCAAATTTTTAAAATTTGTATATTTACAGCAAAATTAAATAAAAAGTGCTGATTATATAAAAGGTTAATAGAAGTTGCCTACACTTGGCTGTGAGAGCTCAACTTTAAGGAGCAGAAGCCCCATTTTTCCCTTCCTTCTCCAAATGTTCTCCCTGCTATTCCTTATGTTTCACAAATAAGTGAAACCATATGATAATTATCTTTCTCTGCTTGACTTATTTCACTTAGCGTGATCTCTTCCATTTCCATCCATGCTGATGCAAATGTTGGGTAATCATTCTTTCTGATGGCTGAGTAATATTCCTTTGTATATATGGACCACATCTTCTTTTTCCATTCATCTGTTGAAGGGCATCTCGCTCCTTCCACAGTTTGGCTATTGTGGACATTGCTGCTATGAATATCGGGGTGCATGTGCCCCTTCTTTTCACTACATCTGTCTTTGGGGTAAATACCCAGTAGTGCAATTGCTGGGTTATAGGGTAGCTCTATTTTTAACTTTTTGAGGAACCTCCACACTGTTTTCCAAAGTAGCTGTACCAACTTGGATTCCCACCAAGAGTGTAAGAGGGTTCCCCTTTCTCCACATCCTCTCCAACATTTGTTGTTTCTTGCCTTGTCCATTTTTACCTTTCTAACTGGTGTAAGGTGGTATCTCAATGTGGTTTTGATTTGAATTTTCCTGATGGCTAATGATTTTGAACATTTTTCCATGTGCCTGTTAGCCATTTGTATGTCTTCATTGGAAAAGTGTCTGTTCCTATCTTCTGCCCATTTTTTGATTTGATCATTTGTTTTTTGGGTGTTGAGTTTGAGAAGGTCTTTATAGATCTTGGATACCAGCCCTTTATCTGTAGTGTCATTTGCAAATATCTTCTCCCATTCCATGTGTTACCTCTTTGTTTTGTTGATTTCTTCCTTTGCTGTGCCCAAGTTTTTTATCTTGATGAAGTCCCAAAGGTTCATTTTTGCTTTTGTTTCCCTTGCCTTTGAAGATGTGTCATGAAAGAAGTTGCTGTGGCCAATGTGGAAGACTTTAGCTTTTGAGCACTCTTTGGCTTCCACTCCATGGCTTGTTTTCCCTCCTTCATAGAAAATGTCTTGGTTTGTTACTGATGATTAGCAGAAAATTATCATTGAATTATATTTCAGAAGTCTTATGTCAGGTATAATTTGTTGATATTTTCCCCATGCTTTTTGTTATCTTTTCAAACCTTTAGTGGTGTCCATCGAAGCATAAAGTGTTTTGTTTTGTTGAAGTCTCATTTTTAATTTTTTTCCTTTGCTTTGGTGTTATATCAAAATTTAAATGTCAAACCCAAGGTTATGAAGATTTAATTCTATATGTTATTCTAAGAGTTGTATACTTTAAGATCTGAACTATAGGTATAAGATTAATTTGTGGTTGTTTGCTTTTTTTTTTTCAATGTGAGGTAGGGATTCAAATTCATTCTATGCTTGTGTTTCCACTTATCCCAGCACCATTTGT
>NW_024423698.1:49160-52825 GCF_017311325.1 Ursus maritimus
TTTTTTGTTTTGTTTCTTAAATTCCACATATGAGTAAAATCATATGGTATTTGTCTTTCTCTGACTTATTTCCCTTAGCATAATACTCTCTAGCTCCATCCATGTCACTGCAAATAGCAAGATTTCATTCTTTTTTATAGATGAATAATATTCTGTTGTATATACATATATATACCATCTTTTCTTTATCCATTCATCAGTCAGTAGATACTTGGGCTGTTTCCATAATTTGGCTATTGTAGATAATGCTTCTACAAACATCGGGGTGGATGTAACCCTTTGAATTATTTTTGTATTCTTTGGGTAAATACCTACTAGTGAGATTGCTAGATTGTAGGGTAGTTCTATTTTTAACTTTTTGAGAAACCTCCACACCATTTTCCAGAGCAGCTGCACCAGTTTGCATTCCCACCAATAATGCAAGACAATTCCCCTTTCTCTGCATCCTGTCAACACCTGTTGTTTCTCATGTTGATTTTATCCATTTTGACAGATGTGAGGTAATATCTTATTGTAGTTTTGATTTTATTTTCCTGATGATGACTGATGTTGAACATCTTTTTACGTGCTTATTGGCCATCTGGAAGTCTTTGGAAAAAATGTCTATTCATGTCTTCTGCCTATTTTCTAACTGGATTACTTGTTTTTGGGGTGTTGAGTTTGGCAAGTTCTTTATATATTTTGGATACTAACCCTTTATCAGATATGTCATTTGCAAATGTCCTCTCCTAGTCTGTAGGCTGCCTTTTAGTTTTGTTGATTTCTTCCTTTGCTGTGCCCAAGTTTTTTATCTTGATGAAGTCCCAAAGGTTCATTTTTGCTTTTGTTTCCCTTGCCTTTGAAGATGTGTCATGAAAGAAGTTGCTGTGGCCAATGTGGAAGACTTTAGCTTTTGAGCACTCTTTGGCTTCCACTCCATGGCTTGTTTTCCCTCCTTCATAGAAAATGTCTTGGTTTGTTACTGATGATTAGCAGAAAATTATCATTGAATTATATTTCAGAAGTCTTATGTCAGGTATAATTTGTTGATATTTTCCCCATGCTTTTTGTTATCTTTTCAAACCTTTAGTGGTGTCCATCGAAGCATAAAGTGTTTTGTTTTGTTGAAGTCTCATTTTTAATTTTTTTCCTTTGCTTTGGTGTTATATCAAAATTTAAATGTCAAACCCAAGGTTATGAAGATTTAATTCTATATGTTATTCTAAGAGTTGTATACTTTAAGATCTGAACTATAGGTATAAGATTAATTTGTGGTTGTTTGCTTTTTTTTTTTCAATGTGAGGTAGGGATTCAAATTCATTCTATGCTTGTGTTTCCACTTATCCCAGCACCATTTGTTGAAAAGACTCTTCTTTCCACATTTCTTATTTCATTCTTGTCAAAAAACAATTGACAATAATGTAAGGATTTCTGAATTCTAAAGTCTACTACACTGATTTTTGTTTCTGTCCTTCTGCCAGTAATGCAGTGTCTCAGTAACTGTAGATTTATTGTCAGTTTTGAGATCAGGAATGTGTGACTCCTGCAAATTTATCTATTTCAAAATTGTATGGTTGTTCTAGATCCTTTGCATTTCTGCTGTATGGGTTTTAGGACAAACTTCCTAATTTCCGCAAACACAAAAACTTAAGGATTACAACACTAAATTCTAGATCAATTTGGGGTATATTTCCATATTAATATTGCATTTCATATCCATGGACTTAGTATTTCATTCTATTTATTTAGATCTTTAATTTCCTTTAATGATGTTTTACAACTTTTGAGTATAAAACTCTTGCAATCTTTGTTAAATTTATTCATAATTGTTATTTTTTATAATAATTTAAGTGAAATAGTTTTCTTAATTTAATTTTTGGATCCTTTATTTATAGTGTATAGCATACAACTGATTTTTGCATATTAATCTTTTACCCTACAACCTTGCTAGACTTCTTTATTAGTTCTACTGTTTTTGTGGATTCCTTATAGTTTTATATATAACAGTATTATGTATTTGGTTGATAGAGAGTTTTACTCCCTTTTCCAATCTGAATGCCATTTATTTACTTTCTGCCCAAACGACCCTGGATAGAAACTCCAAGTCATGAGGGGAGACAGCTTTGTCTTGTTCCTGATCTTAGGGGGGAAATATTCAGAGTCTCACCATTAGATGATAGTTATGGAGTTTTTGTACATTCCTTTCACTAGGCTAAAGAAATACCCCTCTATTTCTAATTTAAATTTTTTTTAATTATGGAGGGAGTTTGTAAAATGCTTTGTGTCTATTGAGATGATCGTACGTTTTTGTCCTATAATTACAGTATATAAAATTGATTGATTTTGCTAAATTAAATCAAACTTGCACGTATAGAATAAATTCCACTTACTCATAGTGTATAACCTTTTTAATGTGTTGCTGTTCTCAATTTGCTAGTATTTTGTTGAAATTTTTACATTTATTTTGCATACGTGGTTTATACTGGTCTGTAATTTATTTTCTTTTGATGCCTTTATTCAGTTTTAGTATCAGGGTAATACTGTCTGTAGAGAATAGGTTGGGAATTATTCTCTCTTCTATTTTTGGGGGGAATGTAACAAATTAGTGTTATTTCTACTTTAAAAAGCTTAGTAGAATTCACCAGTGAAATTATCTGCAGCTGGGATTTCCTTTTCAATGGATTTTCAGTTACTAATTCAATCTCGTTACTTCTTATAGGCATTCAGATTTTTTTTCTTCTTGAGTCAAAGTTTGCGCTTGGTGTCTTTCATGGAACGTGTCCATTTCATTGTGATAATCTAAATTGTTGCCTTAAAATTTTTCATAGTATTCCCCTTTTTTCTCCCAATTTAAATTCAGATTACTTAATATATAATGCAGTACTGGTTTCAGGAGTAGAATTTAGTGATTCATCACTTACATATAACACATTTAACACCTAGTGCTCATCACAACAAGTGCCCTCCTCAATACCCATCACCCATTTAGCCCATCCCCCACCCACCTCCCCTCTAGCAACCCTCAGTTTGTTCTTGATATCTAAGAGTCTCTTATGGTTTTTCTCCTTCTCTGTTTTTATCTTATCCTATTCTTCCATCCCTTCCCCGGTGATCCTTTGTTTTGTTTCTTAAATTTCATATATGAGTGAAATTATATGATGTTTTTTTTTCTGACTTATTTTGCTTAGCATAATACACACTAGTTCCATTCACATCATTGTAAATGGCAAAATTTCATTCTTTTGAAAGCTGAGTAATACTACATTGTGTATATATACCACATCTTCTTTATTTATTCATCTGTTGAGCTGGCTTTTTCTATAATTTGGCTATTGTTGATAGTGCTGCTATAAACATTGGGGTGCATGTGCCCCTTCAAATCAGTATTTTTGTATCCTTTGGATAAATACCTAGTAGTGCAATTGCTGGGTCATAGGGTAGCTCTATTCTTAACTTTCTGAGGAATCTCCATACTGTTTTCCAGAGTGATTGCCCCAGTTTGCATTCCACCAACAGTGTAAGAGGATTCCGTTTTCTCTGCATCCTCCCCAACAACCTGAATTGTCCATTTTAGCCATCTGACCTGTGTGAGGTGGTATCTATCTCCTGTGGTTTTAATTCATATTTCCCTGATCATGATTGATATTGAGTATTTTTTCATGTGTCTGTTGGCCATTTGTATGTCT
>NW_024423699.1:0-2275 GCF_017311325.1 Ursus maritimus
ACTAGGTATTTACCCCAAAGATACAAAGGTAGTGATCTAAAGGGGCACCTGCACCCCAATGTTTATGCAGCAGTGTCCATGATAGCCAAACTGTGGAAAGCTGAGATATCCCTCTGTCTTCTTCTAATAAAAGGCACTGATGCCACATTAAAAAACCCCAAAACTATACACTGAGGTTCAGCTCTCAAAAAATACGAGTTTTTGTCTTTTTTCAAGTAGAATTTAAATGACATGATTCTTGGATTTTTGTGTGAAACAGACTTAAAGGAACAATTGTGAAACTAGGAATTCTATTAATATCTGAGTTAGGCCTGAGAATATAGCAGTTATTTTATCACAAGAATTTTCTTCCTGTGACATTATAATTTCAACTGAATCACAACGTATTTATAGAAAGGTCAAAAAAAATGGCAATATGCTGCCCTAAAGAAATGAGCTCTTTATCCATAAAATTTCCTGTGACCAATACATACACAGACCCAACTCTTTCCAAAACATGCCCTTGGGACACCTTGAGGGAGGTGCTAAGCTGTCCTGGACACAGTTGGGTCTCTCCATATTCTAGAAACACTTTCTTGCGGGGCTTCCAGAACACAACACTCTCCCAGGTTTTCCACTTACACCACCGGCTGTTCCTCTCCCTATTCAGTCTCTACACTTCTCAGAACCCTAGGGTTCAGTCCTCAGAATTCTTCTCTCAGTATTTCTCAACCTTGGCTACACACGAGAATCACCTAGAGAGCTTTTAAAAAAGTACTGGCGGAGGACCGCAGTCAGCCTTGTGAACTCGGGGCAGCTCTGGGGCTGGGCCTCGCACCCGTCTTCTCCCAGGATGTTCTGTCAGCCAGTGCTGGGAACCACTGATCTTCACTCATTTCCCAGGTCAGCAGTTCCCAGACCAGCAGCCTCAGCACCAACTAGGAACTTGCTGGAAATGCAAATTCTCCAGCCCTACCCCAAACCTACTGAATTGGGTGTGGGGCCCAGTCACCCGCTTTTCCAAGCCCTCAAGGTGACTTTGATGCAGGCTAGGTGTCCCAGGTAATGTCACCGAGAACCCTGATGACTCACAAACTTCCTTCTGCAGCTGAGATCTCTGCTCAGAATCCAGATTCTTCTTGGAACCAGCTGCCTATTCAAAATCTCCCTTTGGATGCCTAATAAACATTTCAAATGTCACATGTTCAAAACCAAACTCGTGATTCCCCCTTCAAAAACTTGTCTCTCCTTTGTCTTCCACTCTACAGAATCCGATCTTAGGGGTCAAAACTCTTCTGCCCCCTTCTGCTATGCACACACCCAGACATGACCAACCTCCCATAGGCTACTGAAGTAGCCTCCTAGCCAGTCTCCCCATTTCCACCCTCACCCCCTACAGTCCACTCAGCAGCCTATATTGGATCATGCCATTCTCTGCCTTCTCCACATGCCACGTGTCTTCCAATCAGACTTTAAATTCCTAAGTCCTAATCATAACCTACAAGCCCTTTATAAGCTGGCCCTTGGTTACTCTCTTAATCTAACTGCCTACCCATTCTGTCCCCATCTCCCCCTCTTTACTGTGCCCCAGCCCCAGTGACTTCCTTGTGTCTCCCCTGCCCAGCACACCACACACACTACTGATTCAGGGCCTGCGCGCTTGCTCGTGGCTCTGCGGGGATACCTCTCTCCCAGACATTTGCATGGCTTGCTTTTGCCCTTCGTTCACTGAGCTTCTAAGAGACACCTTCCCCAATCACTGCTATCTAAAACGAGCAACCTGATTTTTCCCCTCACAATACCTGACAATAAATTATATACTTCTTTGCTCACTTCCCAGCTTTCCCACTAGAATTTAAGTTTCATGAGGACAGGGCCCTTCGTCATTCATGTTCCACGCATTTTCCCCAGTTCGTAGAAACATGTCCACAGCAGAAGATGTATTCAGTACTTGGCTGAATTAATGAATGAAAGAGAACGATAGACAAGGACGGAAGGAAAATGCGCAGCTGGGCCAGCTGGCCTTCCTCAGGAAAGCACCTGATTTATCCAATAGCAGAAGTACAACATGCTCCTTTTCAAAAAGCCACCCAATGAATTAATACATTTGGCATCCTCAGCAAGGTCACATTCTTGGCATTCGGCTATATGCATTTAATGCAGTTTGCAAGTACAAACTCCTATGTCACTTTCTGTTTGGAAGGGAGAATATCAACATTAACAATCCCTGGTTATATCATTTATAAACATGAAGATGTGAATTATTAAAGATTAATGCATTTTAGGATTGGTGTCG
>NW_024423700.1:0-2274 GCF_017311325.1 Ursus maritimus
TGTGTGTGTGTGTGTGTGTGTGTGTGTGTGTGTTTAATAGCCCAATACAGTCTACAGAACTCAGATATACTAAGTCCCCATAACTTGTAGCCCTATACACTTTTTCCTGTTTATCACACAAAAAGTCATATTATAGTAAAACCATAGTTTGGATGTACAGAAAGTTTATCAATTCCTCATTGAAGGTCTGAGTCTCAATGAATTTTTAGTAGAAAAATTCACATTTCTGTCACAAATATGGCTTATTTCTGGGGAACTAAAAGTGAGTCCCCCTGGGGAATGAGACAGAACTCTGCTGTTGGCTCTCTCCTTTTGAAGTGTTTGTTCCCATTTGAAATAACCACAACATTTTCTGTTTTCTTGGTATTTCCCAACTGGGCAACAATAGAAGACTTTTCCATGGTTTGGGCCATTATTAGAAACAACAAGTCTCTTAGATCTTCGGCCACACTTGCATAAAGGCGGTGTCATTTTCCCACTCTTCCAAGGCTCTTGCAGGTTAACTGTAGAAGCTAAGATAGAGGGGAGGACCTTCTGGGAACAACTTCTCACTGGGGAGCCATCAGATGATGTAGGCTTTTCTTCATGAACAGTGAGGATCTGTTTTTTTGCTGATGGGAAAGATAGAGGACTGGACAGACTCCTTTTAGTACTCCTTTTAGTACTATCTAAAAGGAGGGGATATTTCCCCAATACTGAAGGATGGGACATAGTGGCATTAACACTGTTGAAGCTACTTGGTTTGCATTCAGGTAATTTAAAGTCAGAAACATCCGAATCTGGATCTTTGGCTTCTTTCACGTGATAAATAGTAGTATGTGGACTCTTATATACAACAGACTTAGAGGTACCATATTTTTGAGGAGTTTCTTCTGTGCCTTCTTTTAAAACCATTAATCTTTCTATAGAATTAAATGAAGTGTCTAAGTTTGAGTCACTAATGGAAGGTACATAATCTATACTTTGCTCAGGCTGAGATGCTGGCAGTAAAGCTACATCCTCCCAATCAGCCAACATAGGTAAACAATCAAGAGCATAACTCATTTCTGTATCAGAAACATGATTAACAGATGAAATGGTAGTTGATACAAGTACCAATTCTGAACCAACTGCTGAAGACTTAGATTTGGCATTAAACGCAAGGTGTTCGTTTCTTACGTGCTTCTGCACAGGTGTATTCAAGCTGGCAGATGGCAACTGCTCCAGAGAAGTAGAGGATTTTGTATTAAAAAAAGATAAATAGCTTTTGCCATTGTGAAGACCTGCTTTTACACTGCTCTTTAGTTGGAACTGATCTTGCTGTACCTTTATAGGAGAATTCACACCAACTGACCTCATTTGAACTTTTCCATGAGAATTTTCTGTATTTTTAGGCTCCCTATCATATGTGCTCAGACCCTGAATGCTACTCTTGCAGGCTGATCTTTCTTCAACTTGATTCGTATTCAAATTTCTGGCCAAAACGCTGGAATTCTTCTTAGTGGGCACCTATGATTCCACAGACAAATCCAATAGCTTTAGAAACAATGCATTTGTAATCTTTTTAGTACACAGTATATGATTTGACAAAAAAGAAAAATGTCATCATTCATTGATTTATCAATTATTCCACACATGATATTTATATTTCAATGAACCTATGATTACTTCTGGAGTTTGAGGTGACAGAATAAAGAGGCAAGACACCACTAACCTTGTTCAAGAACCTTGTAATTTTCATTAAGCAACCATCCCTGATCATTTTCCAAGCAAGTAGGGCAGTATTCCGAGAATCATCCAACCCTGAGGAAACAGATATCAAACACGGAATTTAGTAGTACCAGTGTAAAGAAATATAGCAAAAATAAGAAATCACAATTTATATTGGAACATACTATTAGTTTTATGATCATCTACTAATTTTAATCGTGATAAATTGGATTAGCACATGCTGTTGCAACCTTACCAATGAGAGACAAGATCTCCCACATTTACAGAAGAGATAAAAATTTGTTACAGTTCTCAAAAAGGTAAGCAACATTCTGTAGGGACCATGCTTTGTGAGTAATCCAATGGCCTTGTTCAGTTTTTTCACGAATTCGCTGTGTTGTTTGGGCATTTGTTTAATCTCCATTTGATTTAGCTCATTTTTATTCTTTTTTACAACTAGAAAGCCACTAGATGGCAGTCTTTATCTTATACTACTTTACAGTAGTGTAATTTTAAAGTCAGAAATCTTTGAATTGTATAGATTAGGAACTTTTTTTTTTTAAAGATTTTATTTATTTATTTGAC
>NW_024423701.1:0-2274 GCF_017311325.1 Ursus maritimus
TCTCTCTCAAATAAATAAATAAATCTTTTTTTAAAAAAGGATACTTGCATCATGTTCTATCACATCTATGTAGAAGTTAAACACACCTAAAGAGATACCTCTAGGTAGGGATATCAAGGGGACAAGGAGTGGACTTTTGTGTTCAGCGACAACCTAACTGAGCTGGAAATACATTTTTGAGAATGTCCTTGCATCTACAGATCCAGATTAGGAATGGCCCCAAGGGAAATTTGCACAAGATTTGGAAGGTAGAAATGAAACAGCCATTACCCTCTGAAGGACAACGTAGGGTGGCATGCGTCCTTGTAGTTCATGTATGCTGTCATTGATCTGCTGGCCCACTGGGCACAGGACACAGCTGGGCTTGGGACTCTTTCAGCTCCAACTGGATCTCCTTCATCGGCATCTCCAAGTACCGGACTGGGAGGTGTGCCCTCCATTGGAAAGAGCGCCAGCTTCGTCTGCAGGTCACTTATGTTACCAAGGATCGCTGTGGTGAGAGACTGATATGAGTTCCAATTTTTCCTTGCAGGTTCCAGTCAGTTCTTGCTGTACTCTGCTTCCACTGGAGCACTTCTCCTGGCTGCCAGTCCTGATGACCTACAATAGTTTCAGGACCAAGATAGCAGCAGCAGTCTTCCATAGACTTTTTCAACCAGTTCCAAAAATTACATGTGATCTAGCCCATTAAATAAATGTATACTTCCATGTCACTTATAATTGATCTACTTTCTGGATTAAACCCTAATTGGTATAGTAACTAAAGATGTAATGCAGTATGGTCTTCTCTTAGGAAGAATTACAATGTACACAACCACTATTAAGAGTCATTTTTAATTTACACTAATTATTTTAAGCAAGCTCTCCTAAATTTATGTAATCCTCACTGACCTCAGCAGGAGAAGATTTATGTTGTTTTGTTTTTGTTTCATATTTATATAGATCCTATTAAGGTTCTTTTAGTATTTTAATAGAATCACAATTCTCAGAATATTGTAAGGTCTTTCTTATATTTTAAAAATATGTAGCAAAAAGTAAACAAGTATGGTTTAATTAATGAATATGTTGATATATATTCTGTATGTACACAAACTAGTCCAAATTCCACCTTGAGCATGTGTATGTGAAAGAGAAAGAGAGAGGGGAAAAAATAGCATCGCTTATCACATACAGAAAAAGGTAAAGGAACAGAAATTCTTTCCTTACAATTTTTAAGGATAGACTTTCAAAATTGTAGCTGAATCCAAATATTTATTCCTAAAATAATCCTGCTATCCTAGGCCTAACCTTTAAATTTGAAGATCATGAATAGTCCATAGATGGAATAAATGTGTTTTCAAAAGAGATTCACCTTAGATGAATAGGACTGCTTACCCACATCTGATTGGAAAACAAATTTGTTTTCCCCACTTATGAAGATCATATACTCAGCAATGGGGCTGCTTTCTCAACGGGTAACTGGGATTAGAATCATAGGGAATCCATACTGCCACTTCCAGTCCCACCCAGTCAGGGACTGGAACCAATTATGGAGTCAGTAAATGGTGAGTTAAGATGTCAGAGTTTCTTTTTTTAACTGATAAAGGCAGGCTGGATAAGATTTTTTTTTAAGCATGTGGGAGGATAAGTGTCAAAATGAGCTTGCTAATACTTTACCTATAAAATGGACAGACTTGCCCACATAGTCACAAAAAGGGAGGATGACTGTAAGCCCCACTAATGTAACCGCACAGTAGTCCATATCGTTCCAGGAAATGGGATGGTAGTTTTCACTCTTGCTGTTTTGCTATGCAATTAGCAACTAACTGTATATAATCCAACTTTCTACTTACCTTTACCAGCAGCTTTTTCAGGATGTTGACAGACTTAGCTGATGATGCAACCCCAGGCCTCATTCCTAGGAAGTCTGAGCCCCTGGCTACCATCATCGTCTCAATTTTTACAGATTTTATTTTATTCTATGTAACATTGCTTTACTCTCTGCATATATATGGTATCTCTTTGAATTGACTGTAAATTCTTTATTAATAGGATCCATGTTTTATACATTCGTTCTGCCTCACTGCCTTTACCATAATGCCAGGCAATAATAATTTTTCAAATTAAAGAATATATATTGAATAAATGAGTTAGTGACTGCTAGGTACATGTTGCAAGTCTTTCCAGGGGAGTAGATCCTAAGATAGAGATTGATGTGTAGAAAGTTTAATAGGAATTGGTTACAGGATCAATCCCTGGCTAAAAAAAAAAAAAAAAAAAAAAAAAAAAAAAAAA
>NW_024423702.1:0-2271 GCF_017311325.1 Ursus maritimus
TCAGCAGAGAGTCTGCTTCTCCCTCTCCCTCTGCCCCTCCCACTGCTCTCTCTCTCAAATAATAAATAAAATCTTAAAATAACAAACGAACTTGTGGTCATCAGGCTTCAAGATGGCCCACAATGATCCTCACCTCCTCATATGTCTGCCCTTGTGTGGACCTGTCACAATGAAGAGGGCTGGCTTGTGTGACCAATAAAAGTGGCAGAAGTGACAGGTATGATTTAAGAGGTCAGATCATAAAAACTATTGCAGCTTCTGTCTTGGTCTCTTGAAGCACTCACTCTGGGGGAAGCCAGCCAGTGTTGTGAGGACACCCAAACAATCCTGTGAAGACAAGCTGAGGCATCTCACCCACAAATTCCAGTGCCAGAAACATACCCTACTGATGTGTTTGCCCACATGGGAAACGGTGCCTGTTCACTGCAGCTTTGCTCACAAAGGCCAAAACATCAAACGTAAACATCTCAGAACAGGCTACATGCATGATAGTCCATTCACATTGTGGAATATTAGGAGGAGCGTAAGAAGAATGAAAAAGAGCTGCATATCTGATATTGAACAAATTCTAAGGGTGTTATGTGAAAAAGGCAAAAGCCAGACAGTATGATTTTGTGGGTCTTTCCTTTTCTTTTTTTTTTTTTTTTTTACAGGATATACACATGGCTGTATTTCTAGAGACAGCATGAAAAGTTTCTGGAAGGCGTACAGCGTTTGCCTCTGGGGAGCGTTCTGGGCTAGAGCAGACATTTATTTTTCACTCTACAGGTATATTCTTTCGTACTTTTTCAATGTTTTACCTTGAGCAGGAATTTACTTTCAATAAAATTTTTGAATAACTGACACAGCCAGGGCTCTGACTTTTGGCACTGCCCTCAAGGGCACCAGGGGGACCCCTTTACTCATAAAGGGCTCAGGTGGCCCCTCAGTGAACCCTGAAAAGCCCCTTTCTACCACCGCCTATTTGCTTGCCCTTGACAAACTGTGGTCCCCTATTTGTACCTCTGCTCGCATGGTTTCCTCCATCCAGAATTCCTTTTCCTCTTTCGTATGGGCACCTGTTGATAACACATCCATCATTCAACGCCACTCCAGCCTTCTCCATGAATCTTGCACGAGGTCAGAAGTCATCGCAGCTTCCCAGACCACTTTCTCTGCGTTTCATTCATTCAACCCATATGTGGTGGGCACTCTTCAAAGCCATGTACCAGGTCAGGTGCTGGTATAGGGAGATACATCAGGCATGGTCCCTGCTCTTGGGGAAGCTCCAGGCTAGCTGGGGAAACCAACAAACAAATGTCCTCAGATAAGTGACCTGAGAGGCAGCCTAGCACAGGGGTTAAGGACACTGGCTCTTACCTCCTACTTCCAGCATTCAAGTCCTAGTTCTGCCACTCGTAAGCTGTGTGTCCTTGAGCTAGTTGCTTCACTTCTCTGTGCCTCGGTGCCTTTATCTGTAAAATGGAGATGACAGGAGGACCAACTTCACAGGGTTATTCAGTGAACTAGATGGTTTAGCTTATATAAAGTGTTTCAACACAGCCTGGCAAGTGGTAAACGATACATATTGGTTATTACTACAATTTCAAGGTGCTATGGCCGCTCAGGAGGGGAAAATTTCTTAATGTAAGATCTTGAAACACTAATGAGTATGATATAAGCAAAGAGAAAGCCTAGACAACAGTGTGGAGATGTGAAGGGCAAGTGGAGTATGAATGCACAGTAGAGTTTCTCTCTTACAGTAATTTCAGTACTTGCTCCCTACCTCTGACAGCCTCCTGGGTCTTGTTCTGAGGGTCTTCAGGGTCTAGCAGAGAGATGAGGCTGAGTGAGTTTCCCAGATTTCATCTTCATAATCCACACCACATCCTTTACTTAATATATTTCTCTAAATCAACTTGCTTTTTGTAAACTAAATACATTTCTTAGAAGGAAACTGTAAACCACATCTGTAAATGAAAAAACAAACGCAATACAAAGCATCTCCAACACAAATATAATGAAAGCAAAACAGTGTCGCTAAATTCAGGCTAACTAATGTCTGACTCTGAGGTCTGCTCTCTGTTACCAGGACAGATTATTAGCAAATGGTAGAGAAATTAATGACATGCTGGCATCGAACTGAGACTTTCTCTTTGGCATTGTTAGCAGGACTGAGAAAACAAAAAGATAATTCTCTCTTTTTGCTAGTGCCCTGTCCTCCTAAAACATCGTGCACATTGTTAGAAAGGGAAATACCCCCCTTCCAAGACAATCCATGTGAAATGGCTC
>NW_024423703.1:0-2269 GCF_017311325.1 Ursus maritimus
CTGCTACTGCTGCCAGCCCAGCTGCTGCCAGCCCACCTGCTAAAAGCAAGGGGGATTAATTAAGAATGAAAGGGGAAATGAAACAAACTGCTCTATCTCTGAAGAAGCGTTCAATTTTACTCCCATGCTAAGTATCGTGATGTTTCTAAGCCACTCAGAAATAATGAGTCTTAGGACCCTCTTGGATGTGAATTAGCACACTGAAAGCATGTATCAATCAGAGTGTCTAGATATCCTGCCTTGCTTGAAAAGGCACCAGAGTAGAGTATTTCTTCATTTCAGTGACATCTCTGGTCTCCTCCCCATCTCTTGATCCCCACGTATTTTCAGACCTGCTTTCTCCTTGAATATCCCGTTAATTTCAAATAAAATGTTTAAATGTGTAAAGCAAACTGAGTTATTCTCTTCCTTCTACCTCTAAGCTTGTCCATCTTTAGCTGGAATTCAAGAGTGGAATTTCATTGTGATAATAATCCTAAAGCATAAACATAAATTCTAAACCAGAAAAATTAAATACTAATTATACTATGCTTGAATCCATCAGTTAATAAAATGCTTCATGCATTAAATAATCTTTATAGTTATTCAAATACTTAAAATGTTCTAACCTATTATGATTAGGTCTAAACCAGTAAAGCCACCTTGGGCTCAAATTTTCAGGTTGCTCAAATCTATGGGATTTCTACCCAGAGGTACCTCTACCATTGTAATCTCCTTCCAGTTTATATACTAGATGTTCTCCTTCATGTGTGCCTAATATCTAAAGATTGTATTACTTACTAAGTAAATTTTAAAATATCTACCAGATACTTTTAGATACTATTTTCCAAGAGCATTTATGTTTAATTTCTATGTCTTAGTCTATTATATTCTTCCCACTGGTCCCCAAATTGCTCTCCAAGTTGCAACCCCAACACTCACCTCCATTTACTGTGAGTTCATATAAAATGTATCTCTGATCTAAGTGAGGATAGAACAAAGAGCCAGGGAGATACCCTGTGAGTTCTACCACCACCATTGGTCAGACACGCGCATTAGAAATCTCAAACTATGTATGTTGCACTTTGCAACCCAATTTGAAAGATTTCTCCTAGGAAGTTAACATAAATCTAGAAAAAAAACATCTTTGCCACTGAATTTTTTAATTCCTCATTAAGTATTTTAGTACAATATATAAAATACAATAGGACAAAATATAGGACACTTTATGAAAAATATTTTTCAAGTTATTTACAAGCTCCCAGCACTTACCTCTATCATTTAATTGGTAGCAATTGGTAAATCAAACACATTTGACAATGATAGATCAAACGCATTTCAAAGAATATAGTAGATGGCAGTGCATTCTTCAAAATGTCATAACTCCCAGATGTTTTTCCCTGAGACTTGGTTCAACTATTCCAGCAGTAGAAAAATATTTCAGTACTTCCTACTCTCTTTTGACAATAACAAGGACTCCTCCATGAGAGGCACTACAGCTTGAAAGTTCTATTAAATCATTTATAAGTGGTACATGTGTCCATGAATCATGTCTTTTACTCCACCCATTCAAAATCAGATTCGGTAAGCATTTATTAAAGTTCTACCTGAAGCTAAGCACTCTGCAAGATACCTTTACATAAACTATGTCACTTGATTCACAACAAAAGATTTCTGACCTAGAATATGAATATTTACATATTTCAAATTGATTGAAATCAAAGGAACTATAACAGTAATTTGATTTGATGTTGGAGTAAATTAGTAGGAAGCTTTTAATTATGTATAACCAAAGGTACTCCTCAATTCAAGGGATGTTCCAATGTCCTAAACTCAACAGAATTCAGTCTATATAGCCAGAAGGAAGAAATAATAGTTAAAACTAAGAGCACACTTATCCTTAGCCTTAGAGATATGGACAGAGTGTCACGTGAAATAACCACCTCTACAAAATGAGGGTGTTGATGTGGACTGAAATGGAAGGACTCTTTGAACATGGAAAACCACAAATGTATTCCAAAGAGCAAAGGACCAATATGAGGAGTCCAAATGAAACTATAAAACAAAGTAATTTCTAAACTGCTGTTCATAATGGGTCATAAGTATTTCAATGCACGCCAATCAGAGGACCAATGAGAAACAAATTTAAACAAAAACAAGGAAGATATGTTAAGAATTTTATAAAGAGAAGCTGGCTCAGATATATAAAAGGCCTGCCTGACATAGACCTTACCATCAAAACACCTACAAGCAACCCAACTCTCAGCTCAGCTCCTGACCATGGCCTGCT
>NW_024423704.1:0-2267 GCF_017311325.1 Ursus maritimus
CCCCCCAGATGACATTATTGTCTATGTAGAAAATAGAAAAACAAAACAAAACAAAAAATTTCCATAATTAATAAGTGGTTATACAGAGTTATAGGATACAAGATTAATTTGCTTTCTTATATACCAGCAATGAATAATTGGAATTTGAAATTAAAAATATAAAAATATAATTACATATATTAGCACCAAAATGTGAAATACTAGGTATAACTATAACAACACACATAGAAGATCTATATGAGGAAAACTACAAAATTCTGATGAAAGAAATAAAAAAACTTGAATAAATGAAGAGGTAGTCCATGTTCATGGTTAGGAAGATTCCATATTGTCAAGATGTATTTTCTTCCCGTCCTGATCTACAGATTCAGTGAGATCCCAACCAAAATCTTAGCAAGTCATTTTGTGGGTATTAACAAACTTGTGGAGAAGCAAAACACCCAAAATGCCAACACAATACTGAAGGAGAATAGTTAGAGGACTGACACTACCTAACAACAATCAAGGCAGTGTGGTATTAGCAGAAGAATAGACAATAGATAAACGGAACAGATTAGAAAACCCAGAAATAGACCCACACAAAAATAGTCAACTGGTCTTTGACAAAGAAATAAAGGTAATGCAGGGATGCCTGGGTAGCGCAGTCGTTAAGCATCTGCCTTCGGCTCAGGGCGTGATCCCGGCGTTCTGGGATTGAGTCCCACATCCGGCTCCTTCGCTGGGAGCCTGCTTCTTCCTCTCCCACTCCCCTTGCTTGTGTTACCTTTCTCGCTGGCTATCTCTGTCAAATAAATAAATAAAAAATCTTTAAAAAAAAAAGAAAGAAATAAAGGTAATTCAATGGAGAAAAAAGTGTTTTCAATGAAAGGTGCTGCAACAACTGGGAATCCCCATGCGGGGGAACAAAAAGAAAAAAAGAAAAGAAAAAAAGAAAGAAATAAAGGTAATTCAATGGAGAAAAAAGTGTTTTCAATGAAAGGTGCTACAACAACTGGGAATCCCCATTGGGGGGGGACAAAAAGAAAGAAAGAAAAAGAAAGAAAGAAAGAAAAAAGAATCAGAGACAGAGTTTTTAATTTTCCCCAGAATGAACTCAGAATGGATCATGGATAGACCTAAATGTAGAACATACAACTACAAAGTCTAACATAGGAGATAAAATCTAGGTGATCTTGGGGTTGGTGATGACTTTTTAGATATAAAACCAAATCCATGAAAGAATAAAATGGATAATTTGGACACAATTAAAATTCAAAACTCCTAGTTGGCTGTTTGACATTTTTTCTGGGATATGAGTCAATTTATAGGAATTGATTCTGGCTTAGGTTTCAATTTGCTTAGGTAAGCTACCAAGACATTAGAGCTATTTACACTTAAGCTGGTGTGAACAGATAATTTCCCAGCTTTTCTTCTGCTCTGAGAAAGCCTTTCCCATCACTTCTGTCAGAGATGCACTCTTTATCATTTTCAGTTTGGTGCTGCCATATTTGAATCAATATTGCCTCAAACAAACTCTTGAAAAAAAAATGTTAAAAAACTCCTGATCTGTGAAAGAGATTGTTAAGAGGATGATCTGATAAAGGACTGGTACCCAAACATACAAACAACTCTTAAAACTCAATAATAAAACAAACAACCCAATTACAGAATGAGCAAATGATCTGGACACACACTTCACCAAAGATAACCACACAGCAAGTAAACGCATGGAGAGATGCTCAACATCATCTGTCATCAGAAAATTGCAAATTAAAATGATAATTTCATATTACTACACACCTATTAGATAGCTAAAATCCAAAATACTCCAACCCCAAATCCTGACAAGGATGTAGAGCAACAGTAACTTTGATTTATTACCGATGGGAATGAAAAATGGTATAGACACTTGGGAAGACAGTTTGTCAGGTTCCTAGAAAACTAAAGATACTCTTACCACATGATTGAGAAATTGAACTTTTTGGAACTTACCCAAGTAAGAGTAAAAAAAAAGAAAAGAAAAACAACAACAACAAAAAGAAAAACACTCAGGTATACAGAAAACATAAATGTTTATAGGGGCTCTATTCATAGCCAAGACATGGAATCACCCAAGATATCCTTCAATAGGTGAAGTGATAAACTGTGGAATATCCCAGCAATGGAATATTACTCAATGATAAAAAGAAATAAGCTATAAAGCCAGGAAAAGACATGGAGGAAACTTAAATGCAAGAAATGAAAGAAGCTAATCTGAAAATGTAGCATACTGATTCATGATTTCAAAT
>NW_024423705.1:0-2264 GCF_017311325.1 Ursus maritimus
AAAAAAAAAAAACCCAAATGTATGCTGCCTACCCAAGATTCACTCAGCTTTAAGGACACATATGTGCTCAAAGTGACGGACTGGAAAAAGATAGTCCATGCAAGTAGAAACCAAAAAAAAGCAGAGATAGCTATACTTAGACATAATAGTCTTCAAGCCAAAAACAGTAGCAAGAGGTCAATTTATAATTACAAATGGGTCAATCCATCAGGAAGATATAACAATTGCAAATATATATGCACACAACATTACAGCACCTAAATATATTAAGTAAATATGAACAGATCTGAAGTGAAAAACAGAGAGTAATGCAATAATCATAGTTGACTTTAATGCCAACTTTAATGCCCTCCTTTCTGCAATGGAGAGATCTTCCAGATAGATAATCAGCAAGGAAACATTGGACTTGAACCATATATTACACCAAATGGACCTATCAGACATTTATAGACTATTGTACCCAACAGCAGCAGAATACACATTCCTCTCAGAGGAATACAGCATATCCTGCAGGGTAGTTCTCACGTTAGGGGCAAGAGCCCCCAAGTCAGTTACATGCACGTGCTGATTCCTGACTTCAGCTCCGATTTCTCAGTTCCCAGCTACCGGGCTTTATGAAAAGCTGGCACTGCTGAGCATGGCAGAAGAGTGGTGGTGATCTCTGGACTTATTATAGAATGGTGGGTACTGAGCACAACACACCCAGATCCTGCATTCTCGATAAGCAGAGTGACATCTTTGGGTTTAGCAAGTTCCCTGCATGATTTGAGCATGAAATAGCAATAGTGGACTTATGAAATAGCAGTGACTAATGAATCTGTGAATGATTATTAGGTCTACCCTAACAGGACCCAAGGGTGAGCTACGTGATTAACTCAATCTCCTAATCATTAAAATAAAGCCTTTACGAACAAATAACCAGACAGATGGGGAAGCCTAACTTGAGTAGATCATATGAGTATGCCCTACAACAGAAATCATCAGAGGACCCCCAGCATTTCAACATTATAAAAAGAACACGGTGAGAATCAGATTGCCATTTTATCACCAGACTTTTTTTCCTGCCACTGATATCATAATCATAATAGTATGATTGAATTTCTTACCTCTGTGGACATTGTCCCACAGGTGTTGGTTAAATTTTTTTCTTTGCTTTTCTCTGCTTTGTTTCATTTGTTTACCAAAGTTAAATTCCCTGTTGATTCACTAGTGGTTCAAATACAGTCTCCAAGGATATTTTCACTGTTTACTTAATTGTTCCCTGTGCACTTGAGCCGGTAAAACCAATAAAGCACATGCTATTTCTATTAAGGAAAATGTATAGAGCAACCCATTTCTTTGCACAGAGAGGTCAGACCATCTTCACTTCCACAGCCAAGGAGAGTTGCTAGCATTTACTTGCCATGTTTGCCCATTCTTTCAGTCACAGAATTCAGGAAAACATTATTTGGTAGCTTGAGTAGAGATAGGAACTCGCATCAGATCCATTTTAGACTTGGTGATAATCAGAGCAAAGGATGCTATTCTCTATACCCCTGCATATTACCGTGCATTTGCAGGCACTCCTACCCAGAAGAACATGTGCAGTTTCAAAGTACAGCAAAGTTAACTCAAAATTATAGCCACTAGCACCCGTGATTTTCAGACCCAAGAAAGAACTTTGGATTAAATTTCCCAAAAAATGATGGGGAACCACCAGAAAGTAAGTATGAACTATTTGTCATTTTTGTGCCTAAATGTTCAAGAACTGGAATCATGGTAGGTATATAAAAGCTGTTCCTAGATAAAGGCAGTGAGTTTAGATATTGCTGCTAAAAATTCTCAGTACAAAATGTACTTTCCTTTTCAGAGAGGATGTGAAAAGTAATCACTGAACTGCCGTTTTGTTCTATATAACATAATAATGAATCTGAACCTGATTCTTAAAGCAGTGCCCTTGGAAAAGATCAGAATTAAGGATAAGACCAACTACACACACAACTGGAGATTATAGTCACTGCTGTGCTACCATGAGAAAGGCCAACAAAAAAAGGATATCAAAAGTTATTTCTCCCTTTTTCATAGACTCTTAGAATATGAGGGCTAGAAATAACTTCAGAGATGCAACCACACATCTAAAACATCCTGCTAAATGGTTATTTAACTTACCCTCGAACATTTCCAGCCCATCTCTTGGGCTGCCTCAGTCCTAAAAAGAATTCATAATAATTAATATCACATTAATTAGGTTAAACTGCATTGCAGGATTTGGAGCCTCTGATGTT
>NW_024423706.1:0-2262 GCF_017311325.1 Ursus maritimus
AAGGCGGACGCTTAACGACTGAGCCACCCAGGCGCCCCTCATCATGGACTCTTGACATGTTTCTTTGGGGAATTATATTCTCAGTGCTGGAAATCTAGCCAAATACATTTCTCCAGCGTAGTCAGTGGCAAGAAACCTTCCTTTTCCCCTTACAATGGAGTTGGGGTTGTTAAAGCTTTGACAGACTCAAGACAGGCATTCTGAGGCACGGCTCAAGAAACACAGGTATTTTGAGCACTCCAAGTGTGTAAAGGGTGATGGGTAGCACTCTCAGATGAAGCAGATATAGAAATTTTGGGCTAAGTAGGCAATGATGAAGGGAAAAAGGGGAAGGGATGTTCTGAATGCTGCTTGGGGTGGATACATTCCCTTTTGGGGTGGTTGCTAAAAAATAAGAGATGTCTTAACATGGGTATTTCTAGGATGGGAAATCCATCTATATAGAGGTTTGTCTTGTTGTGCTCTTATGTTTGGTTATTGTATGACCTGAGCTCAAGAAACAGAATGATCGGCCAGTTGGGAAGGTTAAACTCATGGATTTGTAGGCCAGAGTTTTGAATGTAAAGGGAAATAGTAAACTTCAGGAGCATTCATGATCAGGAGGAGTAGTGGAGGCCAGGAGGATGTTGGAATATGCAGACTGTTCACAGGTCCGGAGTAAATTCATGTTACAGGGTGCTTGTTAGAGCAGGGGTAGAACTAGCTATCAGCCAGCACAAATCGGTCAATGACTGCTGTGACTCAGTCTACTATCCTAGGATCTCTAGCGGGAAATAGAGAATTTTAAGACTGGTATTAGTGTAGGAAGTCTGTTATGGAGAATAGTTAACATAAAGCAGAAATCCAGAACCAGGAGAACTTAGGGATACAGAAGAGGCCAACGTTGGAAAGGTATTTGATTTGAAGCTGAGCTTCTTGTTTTCTTCCTGCCCAAGGGCAGTATTGACTCTTTGGATTGAGGCAAAGCTGAACCAAAGTGGAAAGCAAAGTAACTATAGCTGTCTACACTGTAGTGACAGGCCTACCCAGAAATATTTGTTAAACAAATGCATGAAAGTAAAGCAAGGGAACAACTGGGTCATTGCACCTCAGGTTCTTAATGTAGCAGACACTAGGTGCCTATTAACCTATCTACTTGATATCCTCTAGGTCAGGGGTTGGCAAACTTTTTTTTTCAAGCACCAGAAAGTAAAGATATTCTTCTTTATGGGTCATATAGCCAATGTTGTATGTACTTAAGTCTGCCATTATAGCATGAAAGCAGGCATAGAGAAATACGTAAATGAGTGAGTAGCTATGGTTCCAATAAAATCTTATTTATGGAGTCTGAAATTTGAATTTCATATAATTTCACATGTCACAAAGTATTTATCTTTTTTAAAAAACGTTTTTCAACCATTTAAAAATACAAAATCTGTTCTTAGATCATGGCTGTACAAGAATAGGCAGTGGGCTAAATTTTGGCCTATGGGCTCTAGGTTGCTGACCCCTGTTTTAGTCAAATAGATCACTGTCAATCATAATGCTGAAAGCTTAGCATTACTGAAATAGATATTCTCTAGGACAATGCTGTTGGTGACACTGTCTTGTTTTATAGGTGACACTGATGATAAAAATCCGTTCAAGAATTTAGATGTGACATCTGCAGCAGGTTCAGATCTCTCAGCTATAAGACAAACTGGATACTTCGTAAAGATTTTCATCTGTTATGCACAGAGCCAAAATCCGTTACTGAAATTGTCTGGTTGAGCTGCCTGCTGGGTCCAGTGATGCACTAGTAGACAAAGAAGTTGAAAGAGAAGGATGGCATGTTCTTTGGATGACTGGCAGATTGTGACACCAAAATGGCATCAAGCCCTACTGTGATTCCAAGGACTTCATGATTAAATAAAAATTGCTTTTTTTTTTTTTGGTGGGGAGGGGTAGTTGAAGTAAATTTGGTCTTTACTGGGGGTAATGTGTAATGTATTATCATTCCATAGTGATACATGGTAATTACTTTGGTAATCAAACTTTAAAGGTTCTGTCTGTTTATGGAACTTATGTAGTTACCACCTTTTAGTATCGGATTCCCATTAGGGAACTATGATAAAGAAAAACATCTGCTTAAACTAAAAAAATTAACCTAAAAAGGTTAAAGACTTATCATTTTTACAAGAAAGCTTCTGCTTTGGGGGTTCTTGAGATGTTGCTCTCCCACAGCATATATAAAATATGTTTCTGGGGTGCCTGGGTGGCTCAGTCGGTTAAGTGTCCGACTCT
>NW_024423707.1:0-2260 GCF_017311325.1 Ursus maritimus
CAACCAAAAAACTGTTAGATCTAAAAAGTAAATTCAGTAAAGATACAAAATTAACATAGAAAAATAAGGAGTGTTTTAACGTATTAACAATGAATTTTCTTAAAAAGAAAAATTGATCCCTTTTGTAATAGCATCAAAAACAATAAAATACTTAAGAGTAAATTTAATTAAGGAGATGAGATGTACTCTGAAAACAATAAGACATTGGTGAAAGAAATTGAAGACACAAATTAATGGACAGGTGTCCCGTGTTCATGGATTGGAAGAATTAATATTGTTAAAATGTCAATGTTACCAAAAGCCACCTGTAGATTCAGTGTAATTCCTATCAACAATTCCTATCAACATTTCAATGATGTTTTTTCATAGAAGTAGAACAGGCACAACTAAAATTTATATAGAACCACAAAAAGTTCTGAATAGCCAAAGAAGTCTCAAGAAAGAACAAAGCAGGAGGTATCATACTTCCTGATTTAAGCTATACTATAAAGCTATAGTTACATCAAAACAGTATGGTACTAGCATAAAAATAGACAAATAGACTAATGAAACAGAATTGAGAGCTCAGAAATAAACCCAAGCAAATGTGGTCAACTGATACTTGACAAGAGAAACAAGAATACTCAATGAAGTGTTTCAATAAATGGTACTGGGATATTTGAGTATTCACATGTAAAAAAATGAAATTGGACCCCTATCTTATACCATGGACAAAAACTAACTCAAAATGGATTAAAGACTTAATTGTAAGACCTAAAATCATGACTAGAAGAAAAACAGGAATAAAACTCTTTGGCATGAGTCTTTATATATACATATATCTCTGTGTGTGTGTGTTAGATATGACACCTACAGCACAAACAACAAAATAAAAAAGAAACAAGTAGGACTCCATCAAACTAAAAAGCTTCTGCAAAGAAAAAGCCCATCAACAGGGTGAAAAGAAAGCCTATGGAATGGGGAAAATATTTACAAACCATAGATCTGATAAGGTATATATATCCAAAATATATAAAGAACTCATGCAACCCAAAAGCAAAAACCAAATAACCTAATTAAAAATGGGCAAAATACCAACAATATTTTTCACAGACCTATAACAAATAATCCAAAAATTTGTACGGAATCACAAAAAGACCCTGAATAGCCAAAGCAATCTTGAAAAACAACAAAACTGGACGTATCATAGTCCCAGATATCAAGATATACTGCAAAGCTGTAGTAATCAAAGCAGTATGGTACTGGCACAAAAAAAGACACGTAGATCAGTGAAACAGAATAGAGAGCCCAGAAATAAACCCATACATTTATGGCCAATTAATCTCTGACAAAGGAGTCAAGAATACACAATGGGAAAAAGACAGTCTGTTCAACAAATGGAGTTGGGAAAAATGCAAAAGACAGCTGCATGCAAAAGAATGAAACAGGACCACTTTCGTACACAATACACAAAAATAAACTCAAACTCTATTAAAGACCTAAATGTGAGATGTGAAACCATAAAATTCCTAGAGGAAAATAGGCAGTAATCTCTTTGACATCAGCTGTTAGAAACATTTTTCTAGATAAGTCTCCTTGGGCAAGGGAAACAAAAGCAAAATTAAACTACTGGGACTACACCAAAATAAAAATCTTCTGCACAATAAAGGAAATCATCAACAAAACAAAAGGACAACCTACTGAATGGGAGGAGATATTTACAAATGATATATTCAATAAGGGGTTAATAACCAAAAATTTTAAAAAACTGATACAACTCAACATCCAAAAACCAAATAATCCAATTTAAAAATGGGCAGAGGACACAAATACACATTTTTCCAGTGAAGACATACAGATGGCCAAGAGACACATGAAAAGATACTCAATGTCACTAATCATCAGGGAAATGCAAATCAAAACCACAATGAGGTATCACCTCATACCTATCAGAATGGCTAGAATCAGACACAAGATATAACAAGTGTTGGCAAGGATGTGGAGAAAAAAGAACTTCATGTATTGTTGGTGGGAATGCAAATGGTGCAGCCACTGTGGAAAACAATATGGAAGTTCCTCAAAAAATTAAAAATAAAACTACCATATGATCTAGTAATTCTACTGGGTACTCACCCAAAGAAAATAAAAGCACTAACTCCAAAAGATATATATACCCCTGTGTTTATTGAGGCTTTATTTATGATAGCTAAGATATGGAAGCAGCCCAAGGGTCCACTGAAGGGTGAATGGATAAAGATGTGATACGTAGTCCATATATAGA
>NW_024423708.1:0-2257 GCF_017311325.1 Ursus maritimus
CAGACGCTTAACCGCTGTGCCACCCAGGCGCCCCCATGTCAAGTGCCTTAGCACGGTCCAGCCACAAGGTAAGTGTGTGATTCATTCTTTTATTTAACAAATACTGAGTGGCCTACCATATGCCAGGCACTGTGCCCTTTGCTGTGGAGGGGCCATAGACAAAGAAGGGAAAGTTGCTACGTACATGGAGTCCAGGTTTAATGGGGGTGAGGGGGAACCAACAATAAACAAATATACTATATAAATACATATACGATGATATATACAATGTGTTTGTGTGTGTGTGTGTCACTTAGGCAGTGACAAGTAATGTGAAAAAAAAAATACAAGGTAAGGGAACAGAAAGGGAAGGGAAGGTTATTTTAGATAGGTCCCCGAAAAGGTGACATTTGAATAAATGCACCTGACCGAGACAAGGGAGGAAACCATGCGAAGATCTGAAGAGTCTCAGATTGGTCACTCCAGGCAGAGGGAACAGCAAGTGCAAAGACTCCGAGGGTAGGAGTGATCCTCAAGTGATGGAGGAACAGTTTGGTGGCTGAAAGAGGCTGGAAGAGAAAGGGATAGGTCAGAGATTGAGGAAGAGGCTATAGTGCAGGCCAGGGTCTGGCTTTTACTCTGAGTGAGGTGGGGACATGCTGGAGAGTTCTGAGGACAGTGGCATGATCTTTGGTTTTCAAAATCACTCTAGCTGCATAATAGATCACAGAGGGGAGTGGTAGTAGAAAGACCAGTAATCAAAGCTTGGATGATGGTTTGGATCGGCAAAGTGGTAGCGATGGAGGGGCACATTTCAGATGTATTTCGAGGGCAGAACCAACAGGATTTGCTAATTCTTTCACACGTGGAACAAGAGTGAAACGTAAGGGTTAATTCCTAAAATTTTCTGCCTGATCAACTAGACCGAAGCTGTCAATACCTGGGATAGAAGTGACTGCGGGAGAGGCAGCCTTGGTGGAGAAGGGGATAATGAGTTGGTTTTCAAGTTTTGTTTGTTGTTGTTTTTTAAGGATTTTTATTTACTTGAGAGAAAGCATGAGCAGGGAGGAGGGGCAGAGGGAGACAGAAGCAGGCTCCCCGCTGAGCAGAGAGCCCCATGTGGGATTCAATCCCAGAACCCTGAGATTATAACCTGAGCCAAAGGCAGACCCTTAACCGACTGAGCCAGCCAAGTGCCCCTAGTTTTTGAAGTTTAAATTGAATGCATGAAGGGGAACCCAAGTCTGGAAATGCAGGTTAGGGGCTTCACATTCTTTTGAATGCCCTGATTCAGAAAGGTCAGTGGGCTGATGCAGTATTCGTGTCAAGACCATTATAGAACTTTTTGGATTATGGAGCTCTGGATTTATTGCTAGGTAAATTACTCCCAAAACTCAGTGACTTGAAAAACATTTAATCTTATTTTCTGTAGGTCAGTAATCCAGGTACAGTTTTAATGTGTTGTTTCAGGATCTCTTGAATGCATGAAGGTGCCAGCAGGGATTCCCACCATTGAAATTTGATTGGGGGAAGGATCTGCTTCCAAGAAGTCCTTGGGAGGGTTCAGTTCCATGCACATGGTTGGCTGGAGTCCCACCTTGCTACGTGGACATTTCCCATTGACGGCTTGCTTCATCAAAGTGAACAAGCCAAGGAATAAAGCAGGTATGAAGGGAACTAGCAAGATAACAAATGAGGAGTCTAATCTCCAGGGACCTACCCTCTTTTGTGGTTTTCTATTCATTCGAAGCACTAGGTCCAACACACTCAGGGGGAGGGAGAATCACAGGCGGAGTCAATACCAAGAGATAGTTTAGAAGGCACAATATAAGTGACCCAGTGTGAAATCCCCTTTCTTAGGTTAGACCATCTTAAGACAACATCTACTAAAATTGGGGCAGGGGAGAATGAGAAGAGTTAGATGATGAAACTAGATTGGCCAGGTATCATTAGACCAGTCTAGAATTTTCCATGGTTAAACATTAAAAACATGTAAATCAAGTAGAGCCCTAATCGTTATTTACTAATCTCCCAAATCACCTACAACGCACAGAACCTGTGCTTTTGTGTCTACCACCATTTAGAAATGCCTCCAGGACGTACAAGTGTGCCATCTGCCCTCCATGTGCTCTCTGCCCCTGGAGTGTGACCCCCTGGAGACATGATTGTTACTCATCACCCATGGTTCAGTGTTTATCTCCATTAACCAAACACAAAAGCTTTTGTTTAAAGAATTTTATTTTCTCTCTCCAGATAGGATACAAGTTAAAAGTTTTAC
>NW_024423709.1:0-5468 GCF_017311325.1 Ursus maritimus
GGAGCCGGAGGGACCCCCGAGGCCCACGGCCCTGAGGCCCGTTGGGCAGAAAGCCGACTTCCCACGGAAACAGCTTTCCTGAGGTGCAGACCCTATCCCAAGGGTGCATCAAGGGAAAGCAAATGCCCTCCCCTTCTCTGGAAGAAACCACAGTGCCCAGCCATGTTCTAAGCCCTCCCCTCCTCCCTGGGCTTCTGGCAGCAGGAGTGAAAAGAGAGGAGCACAGCACTGGGACCCTTTGACAGAAACCAGCTTCCCACGAGGAAGTCCTTCTCCACGTGCAGACATGCACCCGGTGCCTGTGGCAAGGTGAAGGAAATGCCATACACTGACCTGGAAGAGACCACAGGGCCCAGGCACATTCTGAGCCCTTCCCTCATCCCGGCGGTTTTGCTAGCAGGAGTTCAACCCCAACGAACACAGCCCGGAGACCCCCTGGGGCCCAAACGGCTTCCGACGAACACTATGCTCTTGCTGTGGAAAACCTATCCCAAGTGGGGGTAGCCAGGTCAACAAAATGCCACACACCCAGGTGGAAGAAACAACATGGCCCAGGCATGGTCTAAGCCCCTCACCTCGTCCCTGTGCTCTGGGGAGCCGGAGGGACCCCCGAGGCCCACGGCCCTGAGGCCCGTTGGGCAGAAAGCCGGCTTCCCACGGAAACAGCTTTCCTGAGGTGCAGACCCTATCCCAAGGGGTGGTGGCAAGGGAAAGCAAATGCCATCCCCTTCTCTGGAAGAAACCCCAGTGCCCAGCCATGTTCTAAGCCCTCCCCTCCTCCCTGGGCTTCTGGCAGCAGGAGTGAAAAGAGAGGAGCACAGCACTGGGACCCGTTTGACAGAAACCGGCTTCCCACGAGGAAGTCCTTCTCCACGTGCAGACATGCTCCCCAGTGCCTGTGGCAAGGTGAAGGAAATGCCATACACTGACCTGGAAGAGACCACAGGGCCCAGGCACAGTCTGAGCCCTTCCCTCATCCCGGCGGTTTTGCTAGCAGGAGTTCAACCCCAACGAACACAGCCCGGAGACCCCCTGGGGCCCAAACGGCTTCCGACGAACACTATGCTCTTGCTGTGGAAAACCTATCCCAAGTGGGGGTAGCCAGGTCAACAAAATGCCACACACCCAGGTGGAAGAAACAACATGGCCCAGGCATGGTCTAAGCCCCTCACCTCGTCCCTGTGCTCTGGGGAGCTGGAGGGACCCCCGAGGCCCACGGCCCTGAGGCCCGTTGGGTAGAAAGCCGTCTTCCCACGGAAACAGCTTTCCTGAGGTGCAGACCCTATCCCAAGGGGTGGTGGCAAGGGAAAGCAAATGCCATCCCCTTCTCTGGAAGAAACCCCAGTGCCCAGCCATGTTCTAAGCCCTCCCTTCCTCCCTGGGCTTCTGGCAGCAGGAGTGAAAAGAGAGGAGCACAGCACTGGAATCCGTTTGACAGAAACCGGCTTCCCACGAGAAAGTCCTTCTCCACGTGCAGACTTGCTTCCAAGTGCTGAGGACATAGTACTGAGACATATTTGGCAAAAACAGGTTCCAATGAAATATATTTCTTGATGTGCAAACTCTATCTTACGTTGTTGTGGCAAGGTAAAGTATGTGCCATACGCTTATTTGTAAGAAATAACAGTGCCCATGGACGGTCTGAGCCCTAAGATCATCACTGTTTTTTTGGTGTCATGAGTTAAAACCGAGGCAAACAGCACTGAGAAAATTTGGCAAAAACCGCCTTTCAATGAAATATATTTTCTCTTTTGCAAATGTATCACAATTGTTTGTGCCAATGTAAAGAAAATGCCATAGGCTTATCTGTGAGAATCAGAAGTGTCCAGGTACTGTCTGAGCCCTCATATCATCATTGTGCTTTTGGTAGCATTAGTTAATCCCAAGCAACACAGTATTGAGACACATTTGACAAAAAACCGCTTCCAACGAAAAATATTTTCTTCATGTTGAAACCCTATCATATGTGGTTTGGGCAATGTAAAGAAAATGCCACACCCTTATGTGTAAGAAACAACATTACCCAGGAACAGTCTATGCCCTAACATCATCACTGTGCTTTTGGTAGCATGAGTGAAACCCGAGGATTACAGCACTTAGACACATTTGGGAAAATACAGCTTCCAATGAAAACTATTTTCTTAACGTGGAAACCCTATCACAAGGGGTTGTGGAAGGTAAAGTAAAAAAGCGGAGTTCCAACGAGAAATATTTTCTTCACGTGGAAACCCGTTCCTGGGCACTGTTGTTTCTTACAGATAAGTGTATGGCATTTATTTATCTGGCCCTAACCACTTACGTTAGGGTTTGAAAGGGAAGAAAATATTATTCGTTGGAACACGATTTTTGCCAAATGTGTCTTAGTGCTGTTTGTCTCCGCTTTAACTCCCGCTCCCAAAAGCACAGTGCTGATATTAGGGCTCAGACTGTTCCAGGGCACTGTTGTTTCTTACAGATAAGCATATGACATTTTCCTTACCTTGCCGAAAGCAGTTATGATAGGGTTTGCACATGAAGAAAATATTTTTCGTTGGACGTGGGTTTTTGTCAAATGTGTCTCAATGCTGTGTTCCTCAGGTTGGGGTTAGGGGTTTGGGGTTAGGATTAGGGTTCGGTTTAAAGTTTGGGTTGGGTTTCGGGTTCGGGTTCGGGTTCGGGTTAGGGGTTTGGGTTCTGGTTCTGGTTCGGGTACGGGTAGGGTTAAGGTTCGGGTTCGCGTTCGGGTAGGGTTCGATTTGGGTTCAGGTAGGGTTTGGTTTCGGGTTTCGGTTTCGGTTTCGGGTTCGGTATCGGTTTTGCTTTCGGGTTCGGGTTTGGGTTCGGGTTCGGGTTCGGGTTAGTGTTCGGGTTCGGGTTAGGGTTAGGGTTCGGGTTAGGGTTAGGGTACGGGTTGGGGTTGGGGTTCGGGTTAGGGTTTGGCTTCGGGGTTCGGGTTCGGGTTCGGGTTCGGGTTAGGGTTAGGGTTAGGGTTCGGATTAGGTTTAGAGTTCGAATTCGGGTTAGGGTTAGGGTTAGGGTTCGGGTTAGGTTTAGAGTTCGAATTCGGGTTAGGGTTAGGGTTAGGGTTCGGATTAGGTTTAGAGTTCGAATTCGGGTTAGGGTTAGGGTTAGGGTTCGGATTAGGTTTAGAGTTCGAATTCGGGTTAGGGTTAGGGTTAGGGTTCGGATTAGGTTTAGAGTTCGAATTCGGGTTAGGGTTAGGGTTAGGGTTCGGATTAGGTTTAGAGTTCGAATTCGGGTTAGGGTTAGGGTTAGGGTTCGGATTAGGTTTAGAGTTCGAATTCGGGTGGTTTAGGGTTAGGATTAGGGTCAGGGTCATGGTCAGGATCAGGGTCAGGGTCAGTGTCAGGGTTAGGGTTCGTGTTCGGTTGACGGTTCGGATCGGGTTCCGGTTCGGGTTATGATTGGGGTTACGGTTAGGGTTCGGTTTAGGGTTAGGATTAGGGTTCGGTTTCGGGCTAGGGTTAGGGTTCGGGGTAGGGTTAGAGTTCGGGTTAGGGTTAGATTTTGGGTTCGGGTTCGGTTTTGGGTTCGTGTTAGGGTTAGGGTTAGGTTTAGGGTTAGGGTTCGGGTTCGGGTTAGGGTTCGGGTTCGGGTTCCGTGTGTGTGTGTGTCGTAACTGTGTGTGTGTGTGTGTGTGTGTGTGTGTGTACAGTCATGTGTGTGTGGGTGTGTGTGTGTGTGTGTGTGTGTGTGTAGTGTGTGTGTGTGTGTGTAAACTCTGGCCCAACTCGAACCCTAACTCCAAACCCAATCCCACCGAACCCTAACCCTAACCCTAACCTGCACATCTGATATATAACTACCCAAACTCCCAACCCTGAAACCCCAAACACTGAACCCTAACCCTAACCCGAACCCTAAAAGTCCCCCTAACCCAAACCAAAACCTAACCCTAACCCTCAGCCTAACCAATCCAAATTCTAACCCTAACCCTAACCCTAACCCCAAACCCTAACCCTAACCCGAACCCTAACTCCTAACCCAGAACCCAACCCGAACCCTAACCCGAACCCTAACCCAACCCTAACCCTAACCCTAACCCGAACCACTAACCCTAACTCCCAAACTCCTAACCCTAACTCCTAACCCGAACCCTTAACCAACCCTAACCTATAACCCGAATTCCTAACCCTAATCCCTAAACCCTACCTGACCCTAACCCTAACCTGCCCTGACCCGAACCCTAACCCTAACCTCAACCCTGACCAACCTGAACCCTAACCCTGACCCTAACCTAACCCGAACCCAACCCAACCCGAACCCAAACCTAAACCCCTAACCCTAACCCTAACCCTAACCCTGACCTTCAACCTTAACCCGAAACCAACCCTAACCCGAACCAAACCCTAACCCTAACCCTAACCCTAAACCCTAACCCTGACCTAACCCTAACCCCAACCCAAACTAACCCGAACCCTAACCCTCTGAACCCGAACCCTAACCCTAACCAAACCCTAACCCTAACCCTAACCCTAACCGACTAACCCAAACCTAAACCCCTAAATCCTCAACCCTAACCCTAACCCTAACCCTAAACATAACCCACCCAACCCTCAACCCGAACCCAAACCCTACCCTAACCTCGAACCTCCTAACCCTAACCCTAACCCTCACCCTAACCCTAACCCTAACCCTAACCCTAACCTAACCCTGAAACTAACCCTACCCGAACCCCGAACCCTGAACCCAAATTCTAAACCTAACCCTAACTCCTAACCCTAACCCTAACCCTCAACCCGAACCCTCAACCCTAACCCTAACCCTAACCCAACCCTAACCTTAACCCTAACCAACTTATAACTAACCCTAACCTAACATCCTAACCAACAACCTAACCCTAACTCCCCGAACCTAACCACTCAACCCAACCCAAACCTCCTAGACCCTAACCTCTAACCCCTAACCCGAACTCTAACCCTAACCCAACACCAAACCCTCAACAGTAACTGAACTCGAACCCGAACCCCAACCCGAACGAACCGAACCAACCCTAACTCCTAACCCTACAACCTCGCCTAACCCGAACCTCCAAACTTTAACCTAACTCCAACCCTAACCCGAACCCTAACCCAACCCGAACCTCCGAAACTCCAACCCTAACCCTAACTCCTAACCCTAACCCAACACTAAACCCTAACCCTAACCCTAATCCTAACCCTAACGTGAACCCTAACTCTAACCCTAACCCTAACCCTAATGTGAAGCTTCCTAACCTCCTAACCCAAATAAAACCCTAAACCAAATCCTAACCCGAACCTCGAACCCTAACTCACTTAACGCAACCCTAACCCAAAACTTAACCTAACAGTAACCCTAACTGGAACAGGAACCGTAACCCGAACCCCAACCCAACCCTACCCCTAACCCTAAACCAAACAGTAACCTTACCCTAACCCTAACCCTAACTCCGAACCCTAACCATAACCCTAACCCCTAACCTTAACCTGAAACCGAACCCTAACACG
>NW_024423709.1:5493-7949 GCF_017311325.1 Ursus maritimus
GGTTTGGGTTAGGGTTAGGGTTAGGGTTCGGGTTAGGGTTACGGTTAGGGTTAGTGTTAGGGATAGGGTTCGGGTTAGGGTTCGGGTTCGGGTTAGGGTTAGGGTTAGGGTTAGGGTTCGGGTTCGGGTTAGGGTTCGGGTTAGGGTTAGGGTTAGGGTTCGGGTTCTGATTATGGGTTAGTGGCAAGGTGAAGGAAATGCCACGTCACACTGACCTGTAAGAGACCACAGGGCCCAGGCACAGTCTGAGCCCTTCCCATCCGGCGGTTTTGCTAGAGGAGTTCACCCCACGAACCAGCCCGAGAGCCCTGGGGCAAATCGACTTCGGCCAGCAATATGTCTTGCTGTGGAAAACCTATCTAAGTGGGGTAGCCAGGAAAACAAAATGCCACACACCCAAGTGTAAGAAACAACATTGCCCAGGCATGGTCTAAGCCCCTCACCTCATCCCTGTTCTTTTTGGAGCCAGAGGGACACCCGAGGCCCATGGCCCTGAGACCCGTTTGGCCAAAAGCCGGCTTCCAACGGAAACAGTTTTCCTGAGGTGCAGACACTCACACAAGTGGTTGTGGCAAGGTAAAGCAAATGCCCTCCACTTCTCTGGAAGAAACCACAGTGCCCAGCCATGTTCTAAGCCCTCCCATCCTCACTGGGCTTCTGGCAGCAGGAGTGAAAAGGAGGAGCACAGCACTGGGACCCGTTGACAAAAACCGGCTTCCCACGAAAAAGTCCTTCTCCACGTGCAAACATGCTCCCAGCTGCCTGTGCCAAGGTGAAGGAAATGCCACTACTGACCTGAAGAGCCACAGGGCCCAGGCACAGTCTGACCCTTCCCTCATCCCGGCGTTTTGCTAGCAGGAGTTCCCGAACACAGCCGGAGACCCCTGGGCAAAGGCTCGACGAGCAATATGCTCTTCTGTGGAAAACCTATCCCAAGTGGGGGTAAGGTAAACAAAATGCCACACACCCAGGTGTAGAAACAACATTGCCCAGGCATGGTCTAAGCCCCTCACCTCGTTCCCTGTGCTTTGGGAGCTGGAGGGACACCCGAGGCCCACGGCCCTGAGACCACTTTGCAAGCCGGCTTACGGAAACAGTTTTCCTGAGGTGCAGACCCTCTCACAAGTGGTTGTGGCAAGGTAAAGCAAATGCTATCCACGACTCTGGAAGAAAACATAGTGCCCAGCCATGTGCTAAGCCCTCCCATCCTCACTGGGCTTCTGGCAGTAGGAGTGAAAAGGAGAGCACAGCACTGGGACCCGTTTGACAAAAACCGGCTTCCCACGAAAAGTCTTTCTCCAGTGCAGACATGCTCCCAAGTGCTGAGGACATAGTACTGAGACATATTTGGCAACGGGTTCAAATGAAAAATTTTGATGTGCAAACTCTATCTTAATTTTTTGTGGCAAGGTAAATTTGTGCCATATGCTTCTTTGTAAGAAATAACAGGTCCCATGGACGGTCTGAGCCCTACGATCATCACTGTTCTTTTGGTATCGTGAGTTAAAACCGAGGCAAACAGCTGAGAAAATTTGGCAAAAACCGCCTTTCAATGAAATTATTTTCTCTTTGCAAACTCTATCATAATTGTTTGTGCCAATGTAAAGAAAATGCCATACGCTTATCTGTAAGAAACAGAAGTTTCCAGGATCGGTCTGAGCCCTCACATCATCATAGTGATTTTGGTAGCATTAGTTAATCCCAAACAACACGAGTATTGAGACACATTTGACAAAAACCGTCTCCAACGAAAATATTTTGTTCATGTTGAAACCCTATCATATGTGGTTGTGGCAATGTAAAGAAAATCCACACCCTTATGTGTAAGAAACAACATTCCCAGGAACAGTCTAAGCCCTAACATCACCTGTGCTTTTGGTAGCATGAGTGAAACCCGAGGAATACAGCACTTAGACACATTTGGGAAAAACCGGCTTCAATGAAAACTATTTTCTTAACGTGAAACCTATCACAAGGGGTTGTGGAAGGTAAAGTAAAAAGCGGAGTTCCAACGAGAATATTTTCTTCACGTAGAAACCCGCTCCGGGCACTATTGTTTCTTACAGATAAGTGTGTGGCATTTATTTATCTGGTACAACCACTTACGTTTGGGTTTGAAAGGGAAGAAAATATTATTCATTGGAACGATTTTTGCCAATATGTCTTAGTGCTGTTTGCCTCCTTTAACTCCGCTCCCAAAGCACAGTGCTGATATTAAGGCTCGACTGTTCCAGGGCACTGTTGTTTCTTACATATAAGCCTATGATGGCAATTACTCTTGTGGCACAAACAATTATGGGTTTCGGGTTCGGGTTCGGAGTTCGGGGTTTGGGTTCTGGTTCTGGTTCGGGTAGGTTTCAGGTTCGGGTTGGTAGGGTTCGGGTAGGGTTCGGTTTCGGTTTCGAGTTCGGGTTCGTGTCGGTTTCGCTTTCAGTTATGGATTCGGGTTCGGGTTC
>NW_024423709.1:7974-9074 GCF_017311325.1 Ursus maritimus
AGGGTTAGGGTTAGGGTGGTGGTTAGGGTGAGGTTGGTTCGGGTTTGGTTGAGTGTTCGGGTTAGGGTTAGGGTTAGGGTTAGGGTTAGGGTTGGTTTGGGTTAGGTTAGGTGTTAGGGTTAGGAGTTAGGGTTCGGGTTAGGGTTGGGTTATGGGTTAGGGTTAGGGTTAGGGTTAGGGTTCGGGTTAGGGTTAGGGTTAGGTTTCAGGTTAGGTTAGGGTTGGGTTAGGGTTAGGAGTTCTGGGTTATATTTCGGAGTATGGTTAGGTTAGGGTTAGGTTGGTTAGGATTCGGGTTCGGGTTAGGGTTCGAGGTTAGGGCTAGGGTTTGGAGTTAGGGTTAGGGTTCGGGTTAGGGGTTCGGTTTGGCTTTGTAGGGGATCGGTTAGGGCTAGGTTTCGTGTTATGGTTAGGGTTCGGGTTATGGGTTCGGGTTTGGGTTCAGTGTTAGGGATTGGGTTCGGTTTCGGGTTAGGGTTCGGGTTCAGATTCATGTCAGGGTTGGGGTTCGGGTTCCGGTCAGGGTTAGGGTTAGGGTAGGAGTCAGGTCAGGTCAGGGTTTAGGGTTTAGAGTCAGGGTCAGGTCAGGGTTAGGTTTGGGGTCAGGGTCAGGTATAGGTTTAGGGTTGATTTAGGGTCAGGGTCATGATCAGGATCAGGGGTTAGGGTTAGGGTTAGGGTTAGGGTTAGGGTTAGGGTTAGGGTTCGGGTCAGTGTTCGGGTTAGGGTTACGGTTAGGGTTAGTATTAGGGTTAGGGTTAAGGTTAGGTTTGTGTTAGGGTTAGGGTTTGGATTCGGGTTCGGGTTAGGGGTAGGGTTACGGTTAGGGTTAGGGTTAGGTTTGGGTTACGGTTAGGGTTTGGATTCGGGTTCGGGTTAGGGTTAGGGTTAGGGTTAGGGTTTGGGTTAGTGTTATGGTTAGGGTTCTGGTTAGGGTTCGGGTACAGGTTAGGGTTCGGTTTAGGGTTAGGGTTTGGGTTTGGGTTAGGTTTCGGGTGACGTTTAGGGCTAGGGTTAGGATTAGGTTTCGGGTTACGGTTAGGGTTCAGGTTCGGGTTCGGTTTCGGGTTCAGGTTCGGGTTCGGGTTGGGGTTAGGATT